>NW_027284410.1:0-17770 GCF_046629955.1 Centroberyx affinis | reverse complement strand
GTATTAGATTGAATGTAATTTTCTGGTGTTTGTGTGATGAGTGTATTGTAAGAAAAGTTGATCTGAGCTTCTAATGGGCTTATTACAGTATCTGCTTGGATTGTATTACAATTAACTTCAATTTTTGCTTATATTGGTAGTTGTTTCCCTTGATGGAAGTCATACAGTAGTTGATCCACCTTTTTATTTACATCACAGATTAGCAGTCACTATGTCTTGGTCACTGTGACAAGGGAACCTCTGCACACTTGAGCCAGAGTTACTTTTCTTTCACGCCAAAGGAGACATAACAGCGTTTCTCTTGTTCAACACCCTTACCTTGTGACTCGCAGTGATACAGGGCCACTAAAGGGCCTTTTTCTTTATTTTACTTTCATCACTTCTCTCTCTCTCTCTCTCTCTCCTCCCTCTCTCGCCCGTTCCTCTCATCTCCCACTCATGCCAGGAGTGGTGGCTGCTCTCAGCGGGGCGTCCATTTTGTAAGTGCTGCATGAGTTTTCTAGAGTGGCAGTGCTTGCTCGCGGTAGCTGTGGAGGAAGGGGAGAAGAAGAAGAGAGAGTCAAGAGAGGGGCGATGATGAAAGAAGCGGGGGAAAAAAAGAGAGAGAGAGAGAGATCCAGCGGCACGAGTGTAGAGGACGAAAGAGAGTCCGAGGAAAGGGGTGGGGGGGGGGCAAAGCAAAGAATGATTCGTCAAATCGGAGAAGAAAGGGGAAAGGAAAGAATGGGATAGGAATAGAGAGAGAGAAAGAGAGAGAGAGAAGGAGATACGGCTGTCATGATGCCGGTTGATCAAAGGCATTCATGTCCCCTTCAAAAGACCGAACTGTATGCACAATTCCAGTCTTCGGAAAATCTAATCTAATTTTTGCTGCAGAGATCAACAGTGTCACATTCAAGTCATGATTTACTGTGTGCCAATGATTGCCTTCAGTTTCCTTTGATATATATACAGTATTTGAGGAATACAAATCCCAACATGTTTGATCAAAATCCCTATCTCAAAGTTTAAGGGAATTGCGATGGGGAGGGGAGAAAAACAGGCATGAAACTTATATCCCCTTATTTGTTATTCATGCATAGGCTCCGGCTCCTCTTGCCTCATTCATATCATACTTCAAATGATTTGGCAATCAGGCCTCGGGGGTTGCGCTGCAGAGGAGGAGGGGGGTGGGGGGTGGGGGGGGGTAGCGGGGAGACAGGAGAAAATATTGCTCGGCGTTTCAGCTGTTCGGTAATTATTTCCCGGGCACCGTTTCGAGGACGCCCCGGAGGCTGATGAAAGACCGGTAGATCTTTCGGGGGGGGGGGAAGGTCCTCGGAGAGAGAGAGCGACGGCGGGGCCCCTCGTCGAGAAGCGCCCCATTAAGCCGCGGCATCATGGGAAATCTTCCTCCTCGCCGCTGGACAGTAGCCTCTCATCGGGGGCCACCGTCTCCCGTCTCCGCCACCCATCTCGGTTTCCTCACAGATGGAACTCATGTACTGTTATCGTTTTTCATCCGGATGCCGACTGATCTTCTCATTATGTGGGGATGAGTTTTTGAGTTATCCTTATCTAGGGATCTACGCTACAGCAAGTCACTCAAAATGTTTATAATAATATCAATAATCTTATTTTATGTGGCACTCTTCGATGCAGTGAGAAAGCGCTTTACAGAGAAGTAACAAACAGATGTAATGGAGAGCAAAAGCAATGAAAGCGAGATAAGAACTATAAAAGCAAGGCAAACATAATAGTAAACCACAATATGGACACTTTTTAGTAGGTCATTACATAAAAGTGTGTAAAAGTGAGGAGCAGTTCACCCAAAAATGAAAATTCTGTCATCATCTACTCACCCTCATGCCAAATTAAACGCAGGTGAAATTTGTTAGTCCATATAACACACAGGGAGGCTGCCAGCACAGCTTGGTAGCAGCCTTCTCCAAAACAACTGAAGTCAATGGGGACCAGTTCTTTAGAGTTCCAAAACAAAAACAGCCAAACAATCACACTGTGAATAGAAAGACCTATACACCATTATTTGTTGCAAATCAATCAGCTGTAGTTAAGATTTGCACTAAATTATGGTGTAAATATAGTGTAGGTCTTTTTGGAACTCTGAAGAACTGGTCCCCACTGACTTCAGTTGTTTTGGAGAAGGCTGCTATGGAGTTGTGCTGGCAACCTCCCTGTGTGTTATATGGACAAACTTCACCTGTGTTCCAACTGGCATGAGGGGGAGGAGATGATGACAGAATTTTCATTTTTGGGTGAACTATTACCTTTAAGAGGTGATGAAGCAGATTTAGCAGCAGAAGTTCCTCAGGTAGTTCGACCCATATTCTAAGAACCTATAACTTGCATAAATATGTCAATAATCTAATATTAGCTGTGATAGCTTGGTGCCAGACCCATCGCTGCCTTAAAAGTGATCAGTCAAATCCTCAAATCAATATAAAGATGCTAAAATCTGGTATTTCTTTTTGCTTGAGTAAGACTTGAGTAAGACTTTTGACTGAGGTAGGAATACAGAGAGTTTGCCTGCCTGGGTTCATTCAGTTACTGCAGGAGGCTTTCATTAGCTTTTTAAATCATAGGTGGCTTCCAAATTGCTACGGCTCAGCGCTCTTTTTTTCTTGTTTTCAAAGAAATCCAGGTTCATCTGCCATACACGCTCAAGAACTTCATTTTAATCAGACACCGCTTGGCCCACAGAGATGCGTACCTTGCCAGGTCCCTCCACTCCTACAAATCAGCCTCAAATCCAGCTATTTCCCCGTATTGACACAAGCCTTTGTAAGACACTATCATATTGGCACTGCCCTCTCTTACAGGTGGCCCCTGCTTTGTCGCGATGTCAGGCTGCTTCTTAGCTACAAAAGATGGAGGGAGAAGAGGGAGGCAAGATCAGTGTGATCTGTAGAGATTATTTGATTAAGTGCATGCCAACTAATGGAGTTTCGTAATTTGAAAGCAAACGGTGCATCTCGGATGAGCCATGAAGGCATTTAATTCAGTCATTTATCCATTTATTTGTTTATTCATTCAACCCGCTGAGTGTCTTAATTTCCAATTTCGGACGCCTTCTCTCTTTTTCCCCAGCGTCCCTCTGCCTCTGTTTTGTTTATGATTCATGCAAGTCGAGGCGATCGCTTAATGAAGGTCCGTCCAGAGCATGGATACCATCAGTGGTGGAATGTAACTAAGTGCATTTACTCAAGTACCGTACTTAAGTACAATTCTGAGATACTTGTACTTTACTTGAGTATTTCCATTTCATGCTACTTTATACTTCTACTCCACTACATTTCAGAGGGAAATATTATACTTTTTACTCCACTACCTTTATTTGATAACTTAAGTTACTAGTTACTTTGCAGATTTAGATTATTAATACAAATGATAAATCAACTAATAAAGTATGATATATTTTTATAGGTTAAGCTACCCAGCAGTATATAAAGTAATTAAAATTAGCTCCACCTTTACCAGCTGCAACATTAAAGTGATGAACACTTTAATGCATCAATAATTATAGTCCAATAACATGATATATATGATTCTGAAATGGGCCATTCTGCATAATGACTACTTTTACTTTTGCTACTTTAAGTATATTTTGATGCTAATATTTTTGTACTTTGACTTAAGTAAGATTTTGAATGCAGGACTTTTACTTGTAACAAAGTATTTTTACACTGTGGTATTGCTACTTTTACTTAAGTCAAAGATCTGAATACTTCTTCCACCACTGGATACTATCACTTCCAAAAGGTCAGATATACAGTATATACAGTATATATTCAATATATCGCGATGTGACAATACGTATCGTGGGGCAGAACACCAGAGGCAGACCCTCCAGGACTTACCAAACTCTGTGGACTAGTCTGACATCTCTTTAAATAAGCAGATCATTGTGTTATGGATGCTCATCACAGCAGTTGTCATATACAGTCCTCAGCATTTCAAATACAAGGCATTGATTATTCCCAACACTGTAGTTTGGAATTGAAGTTATTTGTTTCCAATCATAGTTTTCCCTGCAGTCGGCATGAGAATAATAAATCTTTCTGTCAAATCATTGCTGATAAGAAACAAGTCAAGATGCACTTCACAGGTTTGCTCATGCTCGCTGGGATCAGACGCAGTTCAGTGACATTAGAAAAATACATTTCACATATTGTATATTTCAGTATATATTTAAAGAAATGCTTGAAAATATACTGAAATTTGCCAGATATTTATATAAATGTAGATGGCATTAATTTAAAATTTAATTTGACACTGGAACTACATTTTCTTGGGATGTGCTGTTGATAATGTGAGCGACCTCTCACACACATACTCTGAACAGCTCAGGCACAACGTTTATTCTGACACTTTCTCTCAAAAGTCATCTTTAAGTTCAAGTGCAACTCACATATTAAAAATGTAACAGACATCTCCCTTTAAACTGCACTTAATTGTCTACCATGCATTCATTCATATAACTATCAATATAATTTCTTACAAACACACACACACACACACACACACACACAATTACCTGAACCCAATCACGTAATACATTCTCAATATTAACATTCAAATTGGCCTTAAAACAATCAAATTCTGACCTGACAAAACCTTATTCTCCAAAATATACCTTAAGCCAATTTTCCTTATTAATTGTAGTGTGCTATTACACTGTAATAAATATTAAATGCATCAAAATCACTTACTGACTAAACTGCAGCTAAACTCTTTCTGAACTGTACCAACTTCAGTCTCTAACACATACTAAGAATTCAGAAGAACCAAAATACTCTTTCCAAACACTCACTACTAACTGGTATAATATGAAATCAAATTACACTTCTTGTAGAGATTTAATAAACCCAGAAAATATATTTTTTTCACTTTTACCAATGTTAACACACAGAATCTTTGAGGGCCCAGTCATTCAGGAAGACCTTGGAATCTCAGTGGCATCACACATTGTAGTGTCACAATGAGACAGTGAGCAGTGTAATGTCAGAACTCCAGAACTATAAAACAGGGTCCAGTGGTCCACAGAGGCATTTGGATTCTGAGCACGATGGAGGAGACACAGAAAACAAGACGACAGAAAGACAAGAAGAAGAAAGGCTGGGAGGTACAGCAGAACCCACAGCAGCAGGATGTCCAGGTACGGCCCTCCCACAGACCAGCAGGGAGGAGAGCCCACCTACCTCCTCTCCCTGAGGAGAGACAGACCGGGGTCCCACACCGTCTCCAGAACAACAGGAGACAGGAGGACAACTGGACCAGGCGTAGGGAACGGATACGGGCCCAGGAAGAGGTCTGGATCCGTGCCTGGGCCGAGGAGCAGACTGAGGTCCAAAAGCAATTCGGCCCAGAGAAGTATCAGAAGATAATGGAGCAAGAAAATTCTCTGAAGCGGGCTCTGGGCCTGGACTCCCTGATCCAGCCCCATGAACAGCCCCAGGAACAGCCCCAGGAACAGCCCCATGAACAGCTCCAGGAACAGCCCCATGAACAGCCCCAGGAGCAGCCCCATGAACAGCCCCAGGAACAGCTCCAGGAACAGCTCCAGGAACAGCCTCATGAACAGCCCCAGGAACAGCCCCAGGAACAGGCCCAGGAACAGCCCCAGGAACAGTCCCAGGAACAGCCCCAGGAACAGACCCAGGAACAGCTCCAGGAACAGCCCCATGAACAGCCCCAGGAACAGCCCCAGGAACAGGCCATCAAGACTGACGCTCAGCTGGAGGAGCAGCCTGCTGGTCTACAGACCCAGGCTGCAGAGGATTCTCTGTCAGACCTCCAGCTGCAGCTGAAGGAAGCGCAGAAGCTTGCAGAGCAGCAGGCCAAGAAGATCCAGGCCATTGAGGAGAAGAACAAGGCTCTGCACAACAACATCGAGCAGCTTAACGAGGATCTCCAGAGAGAGAAGAACCTCAGAGCTCAGGCTGAAGAACTACATCAGGCTGCCATGCAGCAAATGCGCTTTAAATCTGCCATCCAGGAGACAGATGCTAAGGTGACAGCAGCAGCAATAAAGGACGCTCTGCGAAAGGAAAAAGAAGAGGCAGAGAAGGCCAAAAACATCACCAAGCAGGCCGTGGAGGAGACCCAGAAGGCTATTGACAAGTGCCTGGCCGCCCAGCTGGCTCTGAAGCAGGCTGAGGAGAAGCTGGAGAAAAATCTCCTCCAGTGGCAGCAGGAGAGGGCCGAACTGATCGAGGCCAAAAACGACACCCAGCGGGCGATGGAGGACAAGGAGCGAGAGTGGGCTGAGAGAGAGCGCTTCGTGCTGGAAAAGATCGCAGATCTGGAGCGGGACATGAGCGAGACTTTGGGGAAGAAGAAGAAGAAGAAACGTGGCCTTCTGAGAAGACTCGCTGATGCCCTGACTCCCAGCCGCAAAGAGAGGAAGAAGAAGGAGGAGGAGGACAAGATGGAGTCAACCTCCAACTAGCACTCCACTAAACCTCCAATTCCTCAAGTGAAGCACCATGACACCTGTGCTCACACACCTTGGACTTTGCATCTTGAATAAAAGATATCAACATGATATTGAAAATAATGTACTGCCTGTATAGTTTTACTTCTGTAGAGAATTGTAAGTTCCACTACAGTCAACAGTGTGTGTGTAACTAGACTACCAATTGTCATCCTGAACTCAAAAAGAATTTACTCATCCAATACACCTCTAAAAGAAGTCTTAACATATTGCTGAAGTTTGATATAGATGGGTATAATATTAACTAAATAGACTACTAGATGTGAGAAACTAAAAGCTTAATATCACAAACAGTCACAAAACAAGCAAGAAAACCTAAATTAAGGACATACTGTCAAATCAAGAACACTCATATTACAAATTACTTCTGTCTATGAATTTCTTCTGGCTAGATGATTATGAAAAACTTGAACTATGTTTTAGAAAGGGAAGTTTCCATATTGCTCGCTCCATTTGTAAAGCATGGGGAAAAAGGTAAACTATTTTGTTTGTGTGATACCTGAATTTACTGCATCTTTTTCCTTCTTTTATGTCATGTAAGTCCATGTGGGCTGGGCACCTTGTGTGTATGACACTTCAATCAATTGTCAATCAATCAATCAATCAATCAATCAATCAATCAATAACAAGCAGCTCCTGTGACAAAAGCTACAAGTCTGTACCTTGTTTTCTGAAAGTGTAGCTGAATGCAGATGGAAGTTTACATTTAAAAACCAACAATTATATTATAAAGTTCCACATGGAATAACTGGATTCTTTTCAGTACAGTGAATCTTACTAAACTCCTACACTGACCTACAGCAGTGGTTCTCAACGTGGGGTCCAGGGACCACCAGGGGTCCTTGAGGGGGTTCCAGGGGGTCTCCAGCAAAGCGATGAATTGTTAAACTTCATCATTATTTCATTTACAAGACTTTAACACAATTAGAGACTGTAGAAGAATGACTGTTTTGATCATAGTTTCTCTGATATCTCTCTACCTACAGTACAGTACATCTAACAATATATATTCTCAGATTTAGGTCCGAGAGACAAAATCTCATCAAATGGGGGTCCGTGGCCCTAATGTGGACTAAATTAGGGGTCCTTGATATGAAAACGGTTGAGAATCACTGACCTACAGTATATACTCACTATATAAGTCAAGGCACATGACTTAAGCTCCAGGGTGAGAAGGCTTTAGCTGTTTACCAGAGCTGGAGATGCCCGACTGATTACATGCAAGTCTCGACACATACAGTTGGACGGCCTTGTCCAATCCATTCATGGGCCACATGCTTGTTTAATGCTCGGAGGATTAGTGGATACACGATCAAGGCTCACCAACACACTAATGAGTGAATTAGAACACAGGCTTGTAGCTTCCACACACACACACACACACACACACACTCAAACAGTGTATCCTAGATTTGACGTGAAATGTAAATGAGATATTGATGCAATGGGGAATAAGAGATCCATGTAATTAATAGGGGAGATGGAGTGGAAGAGATGTAGAGGGTGGACCAATTGGGGTACAGTGTGAGGAATTAGTTTGGATTAAAACTCTGCTCGTTAACACTCTTCCTTCATTTGCCACGAAGGGCTGAACAAGAACATGTTCTAAGGCACGAAATTAGGCAATTTTTTTTATCCTGTGGCAATCTGGAGAAAGTCACCCGTGCTTTTATCTCTCCTCTTTCAAGCTGCTGCAAAGTATTTACTCCTGCTTCAGTGAAAAGGTCCTCTCTCTCTCAGGCAGCTCGTCCAACGAGTTCAGCGAGGCCCTTAGCTAGAGTTAAGAGATGACATCACGTTACAGCGGTTTTTGTGTATTTGTGGCGCGCTGGCTTGTAGGATTTTAGAACAGTGGTTCTCAACGTGGGGTCCGGGGACCACCAGGGGTCCTTGAGGGGGTTCCAGGGGGTCCCC
The DNA here is from genome assembly GCF_046629955.1 of Centroberyx affinis. Taxonomy (NCBI): domain Eukaryota; kingdom Metazoa; phylum Chordata; class Actinopteri; order Beryciformes; family Berycidae; genus Centroberyx; species Centroberyx affinis. Next base: position 9,363 of record NW_027284410.1, on the reverse strand, counting down.
AGCAAACTGATTTATTGTTAAACTCCGGCATTATTTTAAGTTAACACAATTAGAGAATGTAGAAGAATGACTGTTCTGATCATAGTTTCTCTGTTATCTCTCTACCTACAATACACAGAGTCATGGGTTTCTGGACAAAATCATCTAACAATAAAAATATTCTTAGATTTGGGGCCCAAGAGACAAAATCTCATCAAATGGGGGTCTGTAGCTCTAATGTGGACTAAATTAAGAATTGATTTTCAGATTTTTCGTGTGTCACGGCTGGATTTTGTTCCATGCCATGATAGCTACCATGGAGTAGGGCTGGGCGATATGGTTGAAATCAATATCATGATAATCATAAGGATTTTTCTCGATATCAATATATATCACGATATGGTTCATGTATGCAAAATCACGTTAAATAATCAAATTAATGTTCATCTCAGTGAACCGAATGGTGATCTTAGGTGTGATGTCAAACAAAACTGAAATATTCAAATAATATTCCTACCATACCTCATTTTATGAGAGTTTTTAAGTAATATTTGCTTGTCATCATCAATTTAGACAGCAGAAATGTGTGTCACGATATCAAAATATCTTCATATCATCACGATATGATTCCACTGAAAGACGATAAACGATAATATTGAATTATCGCCCAGCCCTACCTTGGAGTAAGTTTCACTGTGGTTTTTAAAGCTAATGTAATGGTACTGCCATAGCAAAATGAACATCAGTTCAGTTCAGTCCAGTCCAGTTTATTCACAAATCAGTTAAAATACAAGTACAATCATATGAGACATAATGGAGATATGTGAAATGGGACACCCTGATAAGCTATCTGAAGCTTGAGAATAGGGGCCCAGACACTAAGCAGATAGTATTTAAAGTATATGTTTACTAACACGTCTAGATTTGAAAAAGTGCATGTATTATACAGTAACACTTACAACCTACAAAACACCTAAGACTAACCTAAGACCCTAAAAAGTACTACTAAATGGTCCTGAGACATTTATTCCATCAGTCTAAACATTGATTAAATAGGTAAGATACAATATCTTAAACATCTCAGGGTTTGAATATGTCCCGCAGGACCACATGCTGTATCTCAAATGGAGCGGTGGACTCAGCAGAAAAAAAAGTGCATGAAACTGGTAGAGATATGTGTTTGAATAGACTGAATCTTCTTCTGTTCTGGATGTGTTTCCGAAGCCCCGTCCCCATGCCCCTCACTCGTTCACAATCACAGTGGCGGCCTTCGCACCGCCGTAAACCGCAGAAATCGTCCTAAAGCAAACCGGACCCCAGCTCGACCTCTTCCGGAAACGACAACATCTGACTGGAGCGGAGGGGCTTATTTCGCACACGGTTTCCAGAGCCCGAGTCAACATTTGGAATGTGTAATACATTGCCGCAAAGCAGAGGGAGTTTCTTCTTCTTCTTCTTCCTTCTTGTCTGCTCAGTATTCCCCCACGCACTCCCGGCTGCCAGAAAGCAGCCTTAGGGCTAGCCCCCAGCTCCAGACACACGGCACAATACTGACTCTCTTTTTAAAGTTTCTGCTCGGGACGCGGGGGGGGGGGGCGAGGAGGAAGAAAAATAGAAACCCCCCCCAAATATATTGTCCCTAACGGCCTGCAACCTTGAACGATGACTCATCGTCTGCATCGTGTGGCCGCCGAGCTATACGTGAAGTAACAGAGGGAGGAGGAGGGGGAGGGAGGAGGAGGGGGAGGGAGGGGGGGCGGGGCAAGCACGATGAATAGATAGACGTAAGAGCGATCTGGATAGAGAGAAAATCAGATTAGGTGCCATTGATGTTGCCTGGCCCCCGGGGGACACATGACACCAGGGATAATCTGGTGAAATAGCTCACAATAATTAAAACATTTTTTGACACGCATCACCCACCCCACCCTCCACCCCCCATCCTTTTTCCTTAAGCATCACACACACACACACACACACGCACACACATATATGCAAGGCACATCAGTGGCACGAGCTGCGGAGCTTTACAACCGAAGGCTGAAACGCAGATTGTCATTCATAATCTTTCTTGTCGTTTTATTTTGATTACGACTAACTCTTAACACCAGACACACGGTAAAAACAGATGTAGTCCTTTGAAGACGAGGCGAAACCATAATCCCGTAATGAAAGATCGTTTTTTTCCTGAATCCTTTTGAGCTCGGTTCAAAACAGACGACGCTAATGCTGCTTTTGTCACGCGTGGCGATACTGCCTCTTTATCCACGCCATGTGAGTCATTATAGTGGCATTACACAAAGCCAGTGATAACCTATGGTCCAGATAGCTCCATTAGCCCGGTTCCTACAGTAGTGCCGGTGGAGCTTTCCCAAAACCTTTTTACAATACCGGCTCCATTTTGCTCCAAGGTTTTCTATTGCCATGTCTCGACAAGATAATCTCTGGAGGTGAGGAGAGTCATATTCATTTAGCTTTGTGTGTGGTGGCCCTCCTGACTGTGACTGTGACTGAGGTTCAACCACACCTGCTTTTTGTTTTCTTTGATCCATAGTGGGAAATTTCCCTTTTTATATTTGGTTTGTTTAGATTCACACTGTCCAATCACAAGCAAGCCAGGGCTCGTAAACAAAAGTCACATGACTCACAAGCAGCTTGTTTATTGGACAGAGTTTTGGTGACCTGTCATCCCGCCAGCTTAGAGATTTTGGTGATGGAGAGGTCAAAACCAATCTGATTCTGAAGATAAGCATGATGGACTGTAATCGACCTTCTCTGGTGTTCATACCAGTTAAGACCACATGAAGAAACAGCTGAATATGAGCATCAGTCTAAAGCAGTGGGTCCGGGGACCACCAGGGGTCCTTGAGGGAGTTTCATGGGGTCTCCAGCAAACTGATGCATTGTTAAACTTCAGCATTATTTAATTCACAAAGTTAACACAATTAGAGAATGTAGAAGAATGACTGTTTTGATCATAGTTTCTCTGTTATCTCTCTACCTACAATACAGATAGTCATGGAGTTCTGGACAAAATCATATCTGACAATAAAAATATTCTCAGATTTGGGGTTGAGAGACGAAATCTCAAATGGGGGTCTGTGGACTAATGTGGACTAAATTAGGGTCCTTGATATGAAAAAGGTTTAGAATCACTGGGCATGAGCAATTGCTGGCTATCAGATATTAACATCCGTGTCCTTCTACCCATAATCCCTTGTGTTTTGGGTTAATTTCCTGTAGTTGGTTCAGATTAACGTTCTCACTCCTAACGAACCGCACCACAGTTCTCTTGTTAGAGGACTGTGACTCGCATTTTCAGGCCGCCATTTGATGCCAAACGGAGTTCAAACGGCGTTGTCCTCACCTGGCCAAAAAAAACACGAAAGGGTTCAAGCCTTCCCGAGTGTGAAGAAACCCGCTCGGGAACACGGTCTGGTCCCGGGTCTTGCCCTGAGCCCCCGGTGTCGGGGCGGCACGGCATTAGTCGCCGTCGGTCAGGATTGCATTCAGAAGTCAAATCTGCACATCTGCTGTCGTCTCTCCCCCTGCTAGGCATCCGGCCCAGATTTGACTCTCCTCTTCAGAGCTGATTAGATTTTTTTTTTTTCTCTCTCTCTCTCTCTCTCTCATACATCCATCCCTCTCTTTATCCGAGTGCGTGTTTTGGAGCACAGGAACGTATTAGCCGTTCGCTCTTGTTTCTTCCAGTGCGCTCCATATGTCCAATCCATATGCTGAGTTAATAATACCAGGAAAAGGGGGGGGGGGGGGGGGAAACAGCAAAAAAAACAAAAAAAACAAACAAACGTGGGTGTGTGTATGCACGTTTGAGTCCGTGCATATTACGCGATCCGACCTCCGCTATCGCCGCAATGACCTTTTACACCGGGAAAATATTAAGGAAGATCCGCGGAGGCGTCGGACTTCATTGTCAGTTTATCTCTCTGCGGCTGCTGCGTGGATGCCATCCTCGGCCATGCATGGAAGGAGCTATTTGTATGATAATGTAAAAAACAGACTCCGCGGACGGGCCTCTCTCTATGTGATGCCATGCAGGAGACAGCTGACATAAGCACTTATTGAATCTCTCGCAAAACGATTCAATAGAAATGCGGTGGTGATGCGGAGGGGGTGGTGGGGGGGGGGGGTTGGGGGGGAGAGAGAGAGAGAGAGAGAGAGGGGGAAAATAAGAAAAAATAGGTTCCGCCGGTGGGTTTCGGTCCCCCCCCCCCCCCCCCGCAAATGTCAGCTTGGCGGGGGCCTCGTCTCCGGGCTTTTTAGCATTTAAGAGCGGAAGGATTGAAATCCCAGGCAAGGACGCGAGGCCTCTCTCTCTTACGGAGGCCGGATTAATGAGCAGCCGAGGTCTCCATTCCGCCCACTCTGCCTTTAGAAGAGAGAGAGAGAGCGCTCCGGCACATTTTCGGGACGATACAACGCCGATACAAAACGCAAACTTTCCCACCTCCATTCATATCTCTTCGGTGAAGACGCCTCCTGAATAACGGGAATGTACATTAGTGTACTCGGGGGCTCCGAAAAGCCTGTCTGGAGACATTACCGGTACGAAATGGTTCTTCCAAAAGACAAAACACAAATGCATTATGAGGGCTGAAAAGTGTGCCATCAGTGTAAAATATGAGCCATTGATTAGTTGGGAATCTATTGCGGTCGGTGCAAGTGGCATACGGCATAAAGAGCATTTCCAAATAGGGGATCTTATCGATTTTTCACAGGCTAGCCTTAATAGATCTGCGAAGGTCTTAGTCTAACTTTAAGGCCTTAGAAGTTAAAACGCATTAAAAAACACATTTAAAAATGCTGCATGTGTTTTTTGTTTTTTTTTGTTATTAGAGATATTACGTTTTTTACCATTCAATGACCGATTTCCAGTGGTGGAAGAAGTACTCTGATCCTTTACTTAAGTAAAAGTACCAATACAGCAATGTAAAAATACTCCATTACAAGTAAAAGTCCTGCATGAAACATCCTACTTAAGTAAAAGTACATAAGTATTAGCAGCAAAATGTAATTAAAGTATTAAAGTAAAAGTAGTGGTTTGGTCCCTCTGACTGATATTTTATTATATATGACATCATTAGATTATTAATACTGAAGCATCAGTGTGTAAGCAGCATGTTACTGTTGTAGCTGCTGGAGGTGGAGCTAGTTTGAACTACTTTATATACAGTTAGCTAGTTTAGTCCAGTGGTTCCCAACCTAGGGGTCGGGCCCCTCCAAAGGGTCACCAGATAAATCTGAGGGGTCGTGAGATGATTAATGGGAGAGGAAAGAAGAAAAAACAAAGTTCTGATACACAAATCAGTTTTCAGTTTTTGGACTTTTTGTCTAATCTTTAATTTTTGCTGAAATACTGTATCATTTGAACATTTATTGAAATGAAACCATGTGAGGTTTAGAGGGAAAAATCACTATTTGGTGGAGCTGTTAACAACTCACAGACATCTGAAATGTGACCCGACTACACACTGCTTTTTGTAAGACGTCAAAAGCCAAAAAGGTTGGAAACCACTGGTTTCATCTTTAACAATGTGTTGTATTTTAAAAGCTTGTTATATTATCCATTGTGTCAAATCTCCATCTGAAAAGTAACTAAAGCTGTCAAATAAATGTAGTGGAGTAGAAAGTACAATACTCTGAAATGTAGTGGAGTGGAAGTATAAAGTAGCATCAAATGGAAATACTCAAGTAAAGTACAGTATCTCAAAATTGTACTTAAGTACAGTACTTGAGTAAATGTACTTAGTTACTTTCCACCACTGCCGATTTCTTTGTGCTGCATATCCCCTCTTAGATTAATACAGAACAGGGTTAATAGCAGAGACAGCATGATACAAGACTCTATCAGTTTTGAATGTGAAAATGAATGAAAATGAAAATCCAGCAGTCATACTTTCAGGTTGACCCAGCAGCAGAACTTTACTTAACTTCTGTTATTTATTTTACTGATGCAAGTGGGTGGCAAGAACTCCGGGACAACCTTGACAATAATTTGAAGTAACGTTTTTACAACACATTCCCAGATGTTACCGTCAGCTCCCTACTGTGGACTGCATGCATGACACGACTGTTTACAGTTGATACCATGGCAGTGACAAGTGTATAGGACTGCTGTGAACCAGACTGCTCTGCTTACCGTTTCATCATGGCATACAAGCATCAGTAAGTGGGAAAAAAAAGAAAGTGTTTTTCTGTGACAACAAATTTTAAAACTCCATGTAGTATACAATTTGTCAGTGTTCCTAAATATGAAATGCAAATGATAATACACATGTCTGACCTTTAGATACAGACAACTCCCCATTCAAAGAGATCTTGTTAAAGGTCTTGTTAGTCACAAACTTGCTGCCCAGGGGGCGTTACCATTGGTGCTGAATTCTGTTAAAGGGACTTAATAGTTAATAGTACAATATTTTTCATCATATTAGCTTTACTAAACACAACTGGACTTCATGTCGCTTAACAGTTAATTTCCTGCTGTTCATATTCTTATAATGACCATTTATAGCTGCTTTTACTAGCTATGCTGGTAACAGTTTACAATAGTACATTAATTAAGGGTTAGTTAATGCTTAATAAGCATTAACTAACCCTTAATTAACAGTTAACTAATGTGTCTGGTAATAATTTACTAATGTGTTCATGTTAACTAAGGTATTAATTTATAAATTATTTAATAGTTTATAAAGATGACTATGATTAGTTAATGCTTATTAAGCATTAACTAACCCTTATTTAATGTACCCTTATTGTAAAGTGTTACCACTATGCTCAGTCAGAAGTGGGCTGGATTTGCCACCTTTCTTTCTTCATTCTGGTTTTGAAACTGGTCTTTAAATTCAATTCCAGGTAGCGCTGAGAAGGTCTTAACAAGTCTTAAGCTTTCAGGGTGACAGACGTAAAGACTAGATGCACCCAGATCCCTTCACCCAGAGGTGCCAGGTTCTTGAGCCAGACGCCAAATCCCTACCAGCTCCCCTCCCTTGACCTCTGACCTCCCCGTGCACAAACACAATCTCCCTACAGAGCTCAATAACGTATCACATGCTTATTATTCGGCTGTTCGCACCCACATCCCATAAGAGGTGTGTGTGTGTGTGTGTGTGTGTGTGTGTGTGTGTGTGAAACATCATTGTCATGTCACTGCCGGGAGGGAAGAGGTCTCTAATACCAGTGACAACACTGAGCAGCCCGGGCTTTCAGCTCTAATACCCTCCATCCCCTCATTAGCAGGGACGGCGTGTGTATGTGTGAGTGTGTGTGGGTGTGGGAAAGAGAGAGAGAGAGGGAAAGAGAGGAGTGCAATGTTGAAAGATGCTGTCACTCTGCTGGCGTTCCGCTTCACAAAAAAAAAAAAAAAAAAAAAAAACACTCACTGGCGGACAGAGTCAAAGGAGAGGCCCTTATTAATATTTCCCCTCTGAAATGAGTCTAAAAAGAAGAAGCATATGGCCCCTCATTGTCTGTCGCCATTGAAGTCCCTTTTTTGGGGACATGAAAGGGGACACAATGATTTCTATTACCGGCCCTTATCGGGCGCTTAGCCAAGAGATTAGTACTAGTAATTCTCTCTTTTTCGGTGTTAAAACTCTCTTTTTTTTTTTTAAATTCAGCTTCATTCTTGGCTCGTGGGTTGAGAGGGAGGTGTGAAAAAAAAAAGAAAAAAAAGAAGAAGGAATGGATTCATTAGCGTGGAACCAGTCCCCCCCCCCCCCCCCCCCCTTCAAATCGATAGCCACATTTTCAAAATTCCCTTTGTTATTCCGGGGGGGGGGGGGGGGGGGGGGCTGGAGTACCTGCCAAATGAAATACGGTGAACTTCTGCGCCGCACTTATCAGCATCCTTTCAGAAACACCAAAACCCACGAGAGAGAGAGAGAGAGAGACTCCAATTGTTCACCGGGCGAGACTCTCGGCGGGTTGAGAGAGAGAGAGAGAGAGAGAGACGATCCGGGCCGCCATTCAATTGGGTTTGAATGCCCCCCCCCCCCGGATTTTTTTTTTTCCAGAGAGGAGGACATCGTTCAGACGGGAACAACGGGGCGAAGCGAAAAAACGTAAATACAGACGCGAGCGCCGAGTCACTGAGCTGTAAGCTTCTTTACCCCCTGCTTCTATTCCCCGGCGTTTCTCATTTGCTTTCTTCCAGAAGAAACGTACACTTTGACTCTCCCTCCACCTCACCCCCCCCCCACCCCACCCCCCACCCAAGGGACTGTGGAGTCAGTGTCGCTGTGTGTTCTAATCATATTCCTTCCTCGCCCGTGTAGACTCGGAGGCCGAGCGCTCCGGCTAGACGAAGAGCAGACTTCGAGAGAGACGTTTCTCCCAGGGATATTTTTTTTTCCGAAGCCCACGTGTACGTTTTTACTTGGCCATGCCCGACACGTACTCCCGGGCAGACTCACAATAAAATGTAATGACATGGACTGCGGGGGGGGGGGGGGGGGGGGGGAGGCCGGAGCACCCCGCCGTGATGGAAATGGAGCCGCAAAAGACGTGGAGGGGGAAATTGGGAGAAGAGACCCGGCCGCTCCCCTCTCACGTTGCTTTACTCACTTCTGGCGTGTAAAGCCCGGTACGCTGAAGTTAATATCGCGCACTCCTTTTAAGCGGGGAACCATTAAGCGGTTTCGCCCATTATGTCTGCTTACCCCTGTGAGACGTCCGCCTGTTTCATTCAAACGACTTCAGCTGCGGTAGCTATCTGCAAAAAACAGATTATCCCCGGGACAGATTGGCAAAAACCATGGGTCTTTTTTTTTTTTTTTTTTTTTTACCTTGAGGTAATTGCTACCGTTGTTTTTTTTCACGGGGCGCGTACCTGTCTTTAGTCTCTATGGGCGCAAACTCCCGGGGATGAAAAGTACATTTGTGCCGTGAGTCGCAAGGTGGCTATCAGTCGGGGGTCGGGCTTCCAAATGGAGTCTGGAGTCTGCCCTCAAAGATCTGCCAGTAATTAACATGCCAAATGACTGACACACTCTCTCTCTCTCTCTCTGCCTCTCCCTCTCTCTCTCTCTCGCTGTCTCTGTCTTTGAGGGATAAGACTATTTAGCCGTATTAGAACTCAGATAAGGACAAGTCGCTAATGTAGTGTGAGAAGTGTCGGGGAGCCTGACTGCAGTAACTCGTTGCATCAATATTTTGTCAGGTTTTCACTGCCAGCCTCTGCTTACATGGTAAATTGCGTGATTCCCATTCAAGTCAGCTCACGCCGCTGACTTCTGTCTAAGGCTGGGGACACACTGCATGACTTTTAGGCCGATTATCGCCACGATTTGGCATCGCGGCTGGCTTTCATCGGATCAGAGCTAGTTTGTGGCAGCCATACCTGATCTTGTAGAGTGTGAAGGTTCA
>NW_027284409.1:0-14261 GCF_046629955.1 Centroberyx affinis | reverse complement strand
ATATTCTGCTTTTCAAATCAATAAGTCCATGTTGAAACTAAGAGGAATATTGATTTAACTGAAGCTACGTAAAACTCTACAGTGAAGGAAGTGATGAAATGTTGAATCCTTCAATCTTCATGACTAAAACTAGGAAAACAAGGTCCAGGTTGAAAAGAACCAGAATTATGTTTTAAGAGAAACTCTGCTGTGATCAATATTACTGAAAATTATCAAGCTGTTTTTATTTTGAAATCAGGGAAAATTTAACTGAGATAATTATCAATATTGTTTAATCACCCAGCACTACAAACTATACAACACTGAAGAAAATGCAACAATATGCAATATGTTGTGTGTGTGTGTGTGTGTGTGTGTGTGCATGCATGTGTGTGTATGTGTATGTGCCTGTGTGTGTGTGTCTGTGTCTGTGTGTGTGTGTGTGTGTGTGTGTGTGTGTGTGTGTGTGTGTGTGTGTGTGCATGCATGTGTGTGTATGTGTATGTGCCTGTGTGTGTGTGTCTGTGTCTGTGTGTGTGTGTGTGTGTGTGTGTGTGTGTGTGTGTGTGTGTGTGTGTGTGCATGCATGTGTGTGTATGTGTATGTGCCTGTGTGTGTGTGTCTGTGTCTGTGTGTGTGTGTGTGTGTGTGTGTGTGTGTGTGTGTGTGTGTGCGTGTGTGTGTGTGTGTGTGTGTGTGTGTGTGTCTGTGTGTGTGTGTGTGTGTGTGTGTGTGTGTGTGTGTGTGTGTGTGTGTGTGCAGGCTGTCAGGCTGTCTGCTCACAGAGGAAGGCTGTGCTTCTCTGGCCTCAGCTCTGAGCTCCAACCCCTCCCATCTGAGAGAGCTGGACCTGAGCTACAATCATCCAGGAGCCTCAGGAGTGAAGCTGCTCTCTGCTGGACTGGAGGATCCACACCGGAGACTGGACTCTCTCAGGTATGTAGGCAGTTGCTCCACCTTTTTTTTTTTTTTTTTTTTTTTTATTGGTGCAAAAACAAAACAGTAGTGACTTTACAGATACAACAATAATTGAAACAGGGATAACATGGGCAGACAATGTATAAACAACAGCAGGGTGACACTTGACATGGTACACATATAAAACAAAACAAAACAAAATAAAACAAAACAAACAGAGATGAAATAGACGTATCAATTATGATAGTAGTGACATCATGCAGTTACTGCAGTTTAAAAGTAGTGTTTTAGGGAAGATCTATGTTAGAACGCATGTTTATGTGTATGATTGTGTGTGTATGGGAGAGTAGGGAAAAGAAACAAATAATGAAATAAAATAATAATAATAATTATAATAATAATAGTAATAATAGTAATAATAATAATACATATATCGAAGAATGAATAATAAATAGGTAATAACGAGGGAAGAATTAAAAGTAAATAAATAAATGAATACATCAATGGTTTGTAATTGATATTTAGAAGTGTCTGCTATTGTAGTAAGGGGGGGTCCTGGCAGGGCTTGAGGGTCTAATCCACAGTTCAAGTTTGTATAGGTGGGGGGGGGGGCACTGGTGTCACCGGCAGTAGGGGGAGGTTGTTGTCTGTGTGTGTATGTATGTATATTTGTGTGTTTGTTACATGGGTATAGTGATATTAATAAATGGGGTCCAGCATATGTGAAATTAGTCTATTTGATTGTTTTTTAATGCTATTTGTCTTTCTGTTGTGATATAGTCAGATAGTAGAAGGTGCCACTGGGATGTTGAGAGGTTATTTCTGTCTTTCCAGTTTAGGAGGATTGTCTTCTTAGCGATTGTTAGAGCGACCAGTATGGGGTTTTCATATTTCAGTGGCGGTTCAACTGATGAGAGATCTCCTAGCGGACATACAGATGGGGAGGCTGGAATGCTGCGACCTATGGTTGAGGATAGTGTGTGTGATGCTTGTCCAGAATGTTTGAATGGGTGGGCAGAGCCAGGTGGCCTGAAGGTAGTCATCTCTAGTGTTTAATGTGCAGTGTGTGCAGGTGTCGTTGTCTGTGAGTCCCATTTTGTGTAGTTTATATTGGGTGAGGTGAACTCTGTGTAGAATTTTGTATTGAATAAGTTGGAGTTTGGAGTTATGGGACATTGAGAAGATGTTGTTGCAGAAGTGCATCCAGGAGTTGATATCGATGGTAACAGCTAGGTTTTTTTCCCAATCTTGGACCGGTTGTGGGAGATTATTGTCTGTTTTTATTAAAAGTTTGTACATTTTTGAAAAGGTTTTTTTCTGAGTGGCTATAAGTTTGAGTTGATTGAACAATGGGGGTGTTGACAGAGTGTTGTTTGATGTGCTGATTTTTCCTTTAAAACAGTGTTTCAGTTGTGAATATTGTAAGAAGCTGTTACCACCGATATCATATTTCTGTTTTAGTGTTTCGTAGGGTATGAGTGAGCCATGTTCAAATGTGTTGCAGATGTGTAATTCCTACTTTTTTCCATGAATTGAATGACAGTTCTGTGTCTTGAGGCCAAATGTTGCGTCTCTTTAAAGTATCAAGTTCATGAGGTGGAAGAAGAGAAAACCACGCCACTGTCGGTGGAGGTTTATTTAAATCTGATGGATAAACTGACGCCTCTGGTTACTGGTGTTACTGGTGTCCAGTAGACTGAAAACACAGGCGATGGGAGCTGCCATATTGGTCTGCAGTAAACGTTACTATGGTTACAGACATTATTTACAGGAGTGGAGTGACTCTTGTTACCGTACAGACAGGTCTGGTCATTTTACTCTGCTCTGCTCCAGTCTGTACCAACATATGAACATTCACTCTGATTCATAAATTCAGTGTGAACGGAGCTGCTGAGAAGCTGAGGAATATTGTTTAATGTTGAATGGAGGATATGAGTGACGGCGTCTGGAAAATCACTCATATGGAAGGTTATGAAGGTTATTTGTTCATTATCAAAGACATTATGCTGTCTGACTTTATTTACCCCCGCCCCCCCCCCCCCCCCCCCCCCAGTGTGGACCATGATGCAGTGCGGTGGTTGAAACCAGGTCTGAGGAAATGTAAGTGTGTATTTTGTTTGATTCATGAAAACAAAGCAGCACATTCAATTTCTTTTTAAATAGAAAGCTCATGTGTGACATCTATTCATTCAAATCCTTCTCTGATTTGAGATCAGATGGCTGACAAAATGTGTCTTCATGAAACTGAAAACATGAACAGTCAATCTGTAAATCAACCAATAATAAACACAACAGGTGTATTAGATGAGAAGCTGCTGCTGTATTGAGTCTTGTTCTCTCATCAGATGCCTGTGAACTCACACTGGACCCAAACACAGCACACAGAAACCTCTTCCTGTCTGAAGACAACAGAAAGGTGACAGAGGTGAGAGAGGAGCAGCCATATCCTGATCACCCAGAGAGATTTGACTACTGGAAACAGCTGCTGTGTAGAAATGGTCTGACTGGTCGCTGTTACTGGGAGGTCGAGAAGAAAGGATTGGTTTATATAGGAGTGACTTACAGAGGAATCAGTAGGAGAGGAAAGGGTGAAGACAGCAGGCTTGGAGGGAATGAAAAGTCCTGGAGTCTGGACTGCTCTGGTAACAGTTACTCTGTCTGTCACAATAACAGAACAGACATAACTTCCCGCCTCTCCTCCTCTGACTCTAACAGAATAGCAGTGTATCTGGACTGGCCTGCTGGCTCTCTGTCCTTCTACAGAGTTTCCTCTGACACACTGATCCACATCCACACCTTCCACTCCACATTCACTGAACCACTCTATCCTGGGTTCTGGATCTGGCATGAGTTTGGTTCCTCAGTGTCTCTGTGTCAGATAGGGGAGGGAGAGAGAAACACTCACACTGCTGACCAAAGACAGCTGCTGAGATGATGGTTCACTCTGGACATGACCACACACACACACACACACACACACACACACACACACACACACACACACACACACTTTACTAAATAGAGTGTATTGTGTGTGTTGGGTAACTGAACAGGGTTTTAACAACAAGAACATGGATATTTTATTGTGAAAATTAAATGAATGAGAAATTAAACCAGACAGAATGAACAACCATAACTTGTATGGTTGTTCATCTTAGAGTCTGATGTTGATGACTGACAGGTTGAAATATCTTTCTTTAGCAACATTTGGTATTTTATTGTCATCTCATCATTCCAAGTTAAACTTCTATCTAGTTTTCTGTAATTGTTTGTCAGAATTAAAGTTTCTCCTAAATGAACGTTGTTTGGTCTTCATCTTTTCCAACAAGTAGTTTCAACTGTGAGAGAGTGAAAGTCTCCTAATGGCCACTAGGGGGCAGATAGACTCTGACTCTGAGGGACAGGGAGGGACCAACACACGCACATTTTTACTATTTTTTTTTGTTTATAGTTTATACTGTTGCTTCCCCCAACCCATATTGTATTATATTATACTATATTATATTATATTATATTATTTTATATTATATTATATTATATTATATTATATTAGGCCTATATTATTTACCATAGTCACGCACTTGACTGATGGCCTTACTCATTTGAATGTGTATGTGTGTTAAAGACATTAATTATTTTATTATACTACTACTAACTACAGTTACTACTTGATGTTATAATTGTCCAGTAACAGTTTTATTGTGTTATTATGGTCAATTTTATATCCTTTTCTCTTGTCATTATATGAAACAAATGAGTCATATTTCACAACAATGTTCAGTTACAGGAATTAATAGTCAGGATTTTTCCTGAACAGTTGGCCTGTTAGCCTCATCAGATTAAACGTGTGAAATGTAATTATAATTACAACTAATCTCATATCTGTTTGGAAACATGTGAGACCTGGGGCTGCAGATTGTTCCAACACTGTTGCTAGTTCACTGATGTAAATATTAAACAGTGTTGGACTCAGACTGCACCCCTGTCTCACTCCTTGCCCCTGTGTAAAGAATTATGTTCTTTTGTGACCAGTTTTTACAGCACATTTATTTTCCATGTACAGAGATTTGATGATGTCATATATTTTACCCCCTAGACCACTTTAAATAAGTTTATATAAAAGCCCATTGTGCCAGATTGAATCAAATGCCTTCTTAAAGTCTACAAAACATGCAAATATTTTCCCATTTTTTATTTTGGTTTAGTTTTTAACAAGGGTGTGTAGGGTGTAAATGTGGTCTGAAGTCCGACATTTTGGTAAAAAGCCAATTTGATTTTTGCTTATTACTACCACACGACACGACACGAAGTGACACAACACCACAGGACACCACACGACACGACTCGACACCACATGACTCGACACAACATGACATGATTCGACATGACATGACTCGACACCACACGACACGACTCGACTCGACACCACATGACTCGACACCACTCGACACCACACGACTCGACACCACATGACATGACTCGACACCACATGACATGACTCGACACCACACCACATGACTCGACACCACGCGACTCGACACCACACGACACGACTCGACACCACACGACACGACTCGACACCACACGACACGACACCACATGACACGACTCAACACCACACGACACGACTCGACACCACACGACACGACTCGACACCACATGACTCGACACAACATGACATGATTCGACATGACATGACTCGACACCACACGACACGACTCGACTCGACACCACATGACTCGACACCACGACTCGACACCACATGACATGACTCGACACCACGCGACTCGACACCACACGACTCGACACCACACGACTCGACACCACACGACTCGACACCACACGACACGACACGACTCGACACCACACGACACGACTCGACACCACACGACACGACACGACACCACACGACACGACTCGACACCACACCACACGACTCGACACCACACCACACGACTCGACACCACACCACACGACTCGACACCACACCACACGACACCACACGACACGACTCGACACCACACGACACGACTCGACACCACACGACACGACTCAACACCACACGACTCGACACCACACGACACGACTCAACACCACACGACACGACACCACACGACACGACTCGACACCACACGACATGACACTACGCCACACGACTCGACACCACACGACTTGACACCACACGACATGACACCACGCCACACGACTCGACACCACACGACTCGACACCACACGACATGACACCACGCCACACGACTCGACACCACACGACTCGACACCACACGACACGACTCGACACCACACGACACGACTCAACACCACACGACTCGACACCACACAACATGACACCACGCGACACGACTCGACACCACACGACACGACTCGACACCACACGACACGACTCGACACCACACGACACGACTCGACACCACACCACACGACTCGACACCACACGACACGACTCGACACCACACGACACGACACCACACGACACGACTCGACACCACACGACACGACTCGACACCACACGACACGACTCGACACCACACCACACGACTCGACACCACACGACACGACTCGACACCACACGACACGACACCACACGACACGACTCGACACCACACGACTCGACACCAAACGACATGACACCACGCCACACGACTCGACACCACACGACTCGACACCACACGACACGACTCGACACCACACGACACGACTCAACACCACACGACTCGACACCACACAACATGACACCACGCGACACGACTCGACACCACACGACACGACTCGACACCACACGACACGACTCGACACCACACCACACGACTCGACACCACACGACACGACTCGACACCACACGACACGACACCACACGACACGACTCGACACCACACGACACGACTCGACACCACACGACACGACTCAACACCACACGACACGACACCACACGACACGACTCGACACCACACGACATGACACCACGCCACACGACTCGACACCACACGACTCGACACCACACGACATGACACCACGCCACACGACTCGACACCACACGACACGACTCAACACCACACGACTCGACACCACACAACATGACACCACGCCACACGACTCGACACCACACGACACGACTCGACACCACACGACACGACTCGACACCACACGACACGACTCAACACCACACGACACGACACCACACGACACGACTCGACACCACACGACATGACACCACGCCACACGACTCGACACCACACAACTCGACACCACACGACATGACACCACGCCACACGACTTGACACCACACGACTCGACACCACACGACTCGACACCACACGACACGACTCAACACCACACGACTCGACACCACACAACATGACACCACGCCACACGACTCGACACCACACGACATGACACCACGCCACACGACTCAACACCACACGACTCGACACCACACGACACGACTCAACACCACACGACTCGACACCACACAACATGACACCACGCCACACGACTCGACACCACACGACATGACACCACGCCACACGACTCGACACCACACGACTTGACACCACACGACACGACTCGACACCACACGACTCGACACCACGCCACACGACTCGACACCACACGACTTGACACCACACGACACGACTCGACACCACACGACTCGACACCACACGACACGACTCAACACCACACGACTCGACACCACACGACACGACTCAACACCACACGACTCAATACCACACGACACGACTCAACACCACACGACTCGACACCACACGACTCGACACCACACGACTCGACACCACACGACACGACTCAACACCACACGACACGACTCAACACCACACGACATGACACGACTTGAGACGACACAGCACAGCAAGTGTGTTTCAGGTCCTGATAGCTGTGAGTGTGGTCCCGTCCTTGGCTCCATCACAGCGTCTCTCCTGTCCCTCCTGCAGGACGGAGAGATGCTGCTGGACATCTAACCCGTTCTCATTCCTAAGTCGTCCTATTTTGACTCTTTGTCAAATCCCTTGGCGTCGCTATAATGATGCTAAAGGTAGCCTTGTGCGTCTGTGTAAGACACCGGGTGTTCCATAAACTCCATGGTAAAGCCCCTCGCGGCAGGATTAGACACCTGCAACTTTCTCTCCTGGACCAGGAACACAGTCTGGCTACATTTTCTGCCCAAATAAGGCTGGTTTGATGCATTTCTTTGCTTGAGCTCTTTGGTGATAATAGAAAGAAATACATTTGGCTCATAACCTATATAACAAGTTATTTCAGTGGTATCTCAATAAACTCCATAAAATATAGCACTTATAACGTCTGTATCGTTACATCTACTTTACAATAAGTATAATTTAAATAGAAGAACCAGTCGGGCGTTAACGTTTCTAAACGTTACATAATCCGTTTCGTCATTGAACATACCTCTTTCTGCCCATGAAACACAGCTGGGGCACGTTCAATCTGAAAGCGGTGTGCACCGTTTTGCTACGGTTTCCGGGTTGAACGTCATGTTTCGTCGAAACGGTGTGAAACAGTGTGCAACGGGCTTTGAGGTACGTTGTCTCTCGTTTGGTGGGTGTGTCAGAGGTGTTAGCCAATCAGCAGCAACGTGTATATAAACCCCGCCGTATTAAAAAGGCAGTGCACACAATGGATCCAACTAAAGTCCTTTACAAATGCATCCGCTGCAGCTTGCTGTCTGCAACAACTGAACTAATTAGAAGACATGTTTGTATATTTTGCTGTATGAACCGTGTGGAGTGACACTTTCATAAACTTTTCTACTCCACTCTACTCTTCTAAATATGGTCTGATGTATATATCTAATGGTAAATATTACAGTATCATATCAGAACATCAGTGATCAGCAATAATGATAGGCCTAATACTCATAATAAAATAATTAGCTCATATAGGTCCTAACGCAGTCTCGAAGGTAAGAAGTGGATTATCCTTCACCTGAAATGTTTGCCTTTTCATCCTGAAATGCAAATGAGGCAAATGTTGGATCACTATATTGAGGAACCACAGTTTCCACAAACCCCTTCACTCCACTGGGATGTTCTCTGCTATTCTGGACGGCAAGGGCAGTGACTGTCACATTGAGCGTATTTTGTAGTATTAAACACATATTTAAAGAACGCAAAGAATGGCCTCCTCAGCTGCCGTAGTTGCAACGCTTGTGTAACACAACAGGATGTTCAACGCACCACCGTTTCCGTTTAAATAAACGTTTTGCTACGCTTTGTCGGGGCTGAACGCAGGGCGGATGAAATCGCGGCAAAATAGCACCAACAAAAGTATATTTTTGTAATTCTTTTGATTATATCCTCTTATAACATCAACCTGTTGGTTCAGATTGTATTGCATCTTTTTTAATATTGAGCAGTTTGCCTTTTCACAACTGCAACTTTCCACCCGGAAAAACGTTTGGCACTTCCTATGAGCACTTCACAATAAAAGCCCTGCTCTGTGGGTTTTGTTGTTTTGTTGTTGTTTTGCTTGTTGTTTTTCTTCTTTTTTTGTAATTTATTTGATTATATCCTCTTATAACATCAACCTGTTGGTTCAGATTGTATTGCATCTTTCTAATATTGAGCAGTTTGCCAGTAAACAGCAAACTACAGTTTGCACTTCCTATGAGCACTTCACAATAAAAGCCTTGCTCCGTGGGTTTTGTTGTTTTGTTGTTGTTTCTCCTATATTTGACGTTGTAAACATGGAATTGACATTGTTACTGGGGTATTTGAGGGTGGAAAAAAACAAATCTTTTGTCAGATTTCAGCCATCTTAATGGGAAGCAGGAGAATTTCAGAAAATATTGCATTTCAACCCAACTCAGTGCCACCTGCCATCAGTAACCCCACTCCCATTAAAGTACAGCTCAATAGCTTTCTAGAGAAGTTGACCCCATGTTTCTAGCCCCTTGTGTTGCTGTATAATAAGCCTTCAAATGTAGCCCGGGGTCAGAGTTCAAAGGGCAATATTGCAGTACAGGAACCACCCATGTTCTTCATATTGACATATGTTACTCTCCAGGTCAAGGCCTTTCCAAAAATGTCTTTAATTTTGTCCTACGACAAAGTTTAATTTTCACCTCTGGCTCCAGGCTCTTTCAGACGTAGTTTCTGAGAGGGAGTGGGGGTTACTGATGGCATCCCATATCCCATATGCAACACATCTGTATCATGTTATTGTAACCTGTTACAATGTTTGTTTTGCATTGTCCCTGACAAATAAACTAATAAATTAAAAAAAATATTTATATATATATATATATATATATTTTTTTTTAAATCACTTTTTCCAAACCTCTCAGGCTGGTTCTCGGTCTTGCTTCTCTTCCTTACGGCTCCGATCTCCACGTTTCACTCTTCCAAAATAAATCTTCCAACCAATAGCTATCGTTCTCTGTGGTTCCGTTAGGCCCCGCCTCCTGTCAATCACAGTGTCAGGCCCCGCCTCCTGTCAATCGTCCCAGTCAAGCCGACAGACAAACCAGAGCCAGACTCTTCCTCCAGCTCCAGTCTGGAACATGAGACAGAAACTAAAGCTAGATTTAAACTGCTGCTCTCTTCTTCACTGGGAGGAACTGGTGATGTTCAGACAGAGTTTGATTCAGAATATTTACTGTGGAAAACAACTGTGAAATAAAATATTAAATATCTGCAAAACCATCTGCAGTGATGGAGAGCAGGAGGGGAATGAAGGAAATGAGCAGAAACTAAAATCACACTGGATCCGTCCTCTAATAAAGTTTTACAGTTGTTGTATAATTCTGTTCTATAGTTTCTAAGGCTTTATGGGTTTTTTTGTAGATAATGCTGTAAGATAGAAAACTGAAAAACTGTCACAGATCATCATATACATTTTAAATTAAACGTTTCATGTCGATATAACAGAAGTGAAACTCGATTACTAAAACATCTGAATCCCACACAGCATCATGGTATTTATGATTTATATTTATTGGACAGTTTAATAAACTGGTTACAAAGCAGCAGAAATAATAAATGTCACACAGAGGTAATATGATGTGTAATAAAAATCAATTTAAACAATTAAACTTTGGTCCAAGTCCTTCATTCTCCCACAGCAGGAGACAGAGGAGTTTCCATCCGACTGTTCAGTGAATATTAACATTTTCAAATGTGACAAAATGTGAAGCTGGGAGGAAAAGTTCAAAAACATCCACCAGGAAATTTAGTCTTTACTTCAATAGTTATTAAAAAAATGAATTTCCATTGCTATTCATTACATCATTTCTGTATTGACAAAAATCTTTTCCACCTCAAGCGAGTGTAAATTTTTAAAATATGCCGCTTTTCTAATTTGATCCGTGACAATTCACATAAAAACACTTGGATGGAAATGCAGCTGCTGACGAGTAGAAACCCACTGCAGGGAAAATATAATGCGTTTTATTGACCAATGGAAAAATAGTGAACAAATGAATTATAAAATATCATAGAGAAGGATAAACACACATATTTATTTTCTCTGAAAATGTTGAGTTTGAGAAGCAGAACTGGAGTTAATAGAGTTAAAGTGTTTGGTCCTGTTGACAGTGACATGAATCAACATCTAATGAGTAGAGTAATAGATTACTTTTGAAATGAATAATGAGTAACGGATTACTGTTGTGAGTAGCACAGAGTCTGAGTCCTTCAGTGAGCTGAAGCAGCAGCACTATCTTGATTTAAATCCCATGGTTCTCTCTCCTCTGTGCTGATGACCCTGTCCTCTCCTGCTTCTCCCTCCTACATCGTCTTCCACGTTACAGTAAGTCCAGAGGGACAAACAGCGCCGGGCCGTCCCAGGCAGGGGAATCAGACTTGACCTCCGTTACAGCAACGAACAACAGACTAACAAGTGGAATGATTCATAGTAAAAACACATTCAGATCTAGGCACAGAGTTAAAACTTGATTTCATTGATACTGAGTTCACTTGTCTCTCTAAAATAAATGCATAGCCTTCACGTTTGTTATAAATGAGCTTTAGCTTTTGATGCTACAGAAAATCAGAGAAATATCAATCCAGCCCACTGATTTTTGTGTGAAACATGTGAAAAGACTAATGAATACTGTCCAGTGCCTGCAGTTTAAACACTGACATGAAAACATTTGAAACTTTTCAGTCTTTTCACATGTTTGCAGCTGTCTGGTCTTCATTACACACCCAGCTACTGCACAGAGAACCTGCTGCGGGTGAGAAAACACAACGAGAAACCATCAGAACGTCTGGAACCCCCCCAAAAAAAATAAATTTCAGATCTTTCCAGGTTTTTCCGTGAACA
Organism: Centroberyx affinis; assembly: GCF_046629955.1. Lineage (NCBI taxonomy): Eukaryota > Metazoa > Chordata > Actinopteri > Beryciformes > Berycidae > Centroberyx > Centroberyx affinis. The sequence goes on along the minus strand of NW_027284409.1, from coordinate 2,045 downwards.
GAGCAGATTACAGTACTGAACGTATCAGCTGTTAAACACTGAGCGTCATTCAAGTCTTATGAACTCCAGGCTCTTCACTACACAATATGACGGGGGGGAAATACACACACACACACACACACATACAGTCTAGTGTTGCTCCCGCATGCTAACAGCGCTAACATGGTTTCTCTAGGTGTTTCAACGTTAGTGTGTCTAGTGAAGAAAATTAAAGTTTCAAATCTTAATCTTAAAAACCATGACTGCACACACATGTACACACACACACACACACACACACACACACACGCACACACACACACACACGCACACACACACACGCACGCACACACACACACACACACACAGAGCGTGCTAACAGTGCTAACAAGGTGTTTCTAGGTGTTAACATATGTGTTTCTATCTGTATTACTGTTAACAGGAGAGCTGTAGTTACTGTCTTTTACCACTAGAGGTCAGTCATCTCTATGTGTTTCTATCTGTATTACTGTCAACAATAGGAGAGCTGTAGTTTCTCTCTCTGGCCGCTAGAGGGCAGTGAACTCTCTGAATGTGTCCATGTTAGTTTTACTGTCAGTATTAACAGTAAGACTGCTGTAGTTCTCTGTCATTAACATTATTAATATCAACATTTATAATTAAATAATATAATCAGTTTTAATAACATGCAGAGTCATATCTCTAACAATAATATAATTATTAATATTAGTATCTACACTGTTACAATACTACTAGTAACATAGTAATATAATATGAACATCAGTATTTATAACAGCAGCAGCTATAGAAGGTATAAAAAAACAACAGTATTACATCACTATTATTAAAACCAATATTCATGTCTATATTAATAATAATATAATTAATATCAGTATGAATATGATGTAGTGTTGTAGTTCCTCTCTCTGAACAGCAGAGGGCAGTGAGCACATTTCATCTCTATAAGTTCACTATCAGTCTAACAGGAGATCACTATTAACAATATCAGTATGAATATTAACACCATTAATATCAGTATTTATAACATCAGTGTTGATATCAGTATTGCTAATATTTGTCATGATATCAAGATTAACAATAGCTGTATTCATACCAATAATGATAATATTAGATACAAGAATACAAGATTAATATAGTCAGTACTAATATTTTTATTCATTTTACTTTTATCAATATAAAACCTAATACCACTATTATTTAATATAACGAATATCAGTATGAACAACATCAGTATTTAAACCATATTCATGTCAGTGTTAATATCAGCACTTATTTCAGTATTAATATTATCATTATTAATATCAGTATTAATATCAGTGCTGCAGTTACTCTCTCTCACCACCGGAGGGCAGCGAGCACTCAGGATCATTTCTGTGTGTTATCAGTTTCAATATTTATATTAACACCAATATCACTGTTAACATTATTAATATCACTATTTAAACCACTACTATATGAAACCAAAAGCTGACTCCACTACTTCTTCTTCATCTTCATCTAAAATCTGCTCTCACACATGCAGGCACACATGTATCGTTTCTGTCTTTTGTTCAATCAGATTTGAGGCGTATTTCATGGATTGAACACACAACCCTCTCTACCATGTTATAGACTATTACCAAGATATGTCCCAAGATTAGTCCCACCTCCACACACACACACACACACACACACACACACACACACACACACACACACACACACCTACCAAAAGGTTGCAACACTGTTATACTCTAAGCACGAGAAGCCTCTGCTCCTGCTTCCCACCCTCTTCACCCTCTGTAGTGTGGGAATCTGTGGGAACGTTATTCCAAAATATTCTAAATATTCAAAATTTTCTCGCACTGCACCTCAGCTTCAAACAGATAAACAGCTCTGCATGACAGTGTGTGGATCACTTCCACAATCCATCAATATGATCAGAAGAATCTACTCAGAGCCTTGGAGCAAGTTGGAAAACTACAAAATAATAATGTGGGAGATGAAGAAGTGTCAGAATACGAGGATAATGTAGAAATCAATTCTGATTGTGATAAATATGATTT
>NW_027284408.1:20000-30126 GCF_046629955.1 Centroberyx affinis | reverse complement strand
CTTACTATCCATTAAAAGTAAAAAAAAAAATTGTGCTATAAATCATTTTACAACAAAACTCTTGAAATGACCAGCGACCTTCTGCACGGCGTCGGGATCGGCTCCCCGCTCCAGCAGGCAGAGCGCCAGGCCGACACGCCGCCGGGCGATCTGGCAGGCCGGCAGCAGGACCGGGGTCCCGGCTCCAGACACGCTGTTCACATCGGCACCGCTGTTCAGCAGAAGCTCCAGACAGCGCATGTGAGGCTCAGTAGGGGAGATGCAGTAGAACAACACTCCTGGGAACACACACACATATGAACACATATAAACACACACATAAACACATATGAACACACATATGAACACACACATGAACACACATATGAACACACATATGAACACATATAAACACACACAAACACATATGAACACACATATGAACACACACATGAACACATATAAACACACACATAAACACATATGAACACACATATGAACACACACATGAACACACATATGAACACACATATGAACACACATAAACACACATATAAACACATATGAACACACATATGAACACATATAAACATACATATGAACACACATATAAACACACACATAAACACATATGAACACACATATGAACACATATGAACACACATATAAACACACATATGAACACATATGAACACACATATAAACACACATATAAACACACATATGAACACACATATGAACACATATAAACACACATATGAACACATATAAACACACATATGAACACATATGAACACACATATAAACACACATATGAACACACATATGAACACACATAAACACACATATAAACACACACATGAACACACATATGAACACACATAAACACACATATGAACACACATATGAACACACAAATGAACACAAACATGAACACACATATGAACACACATATGAACACACACATGAACACACACATGAACACACATATAAACACACATATGAACACACATATGAACACACACATGAACACACATATGAACACACATATAAACACACATATGGACACACATATGAACACACATATGGACACACATATGAACACACATATGAACACACACATGAACACACATATGAACACACATATGAACACATATAAACACACACAAACACATATGAACACACATATGAACACACACATGAACACATATAAACACACACATAAACACATATGAACACACATATGAACACACACATGAACACACATATGAACACACATATGAACACACATAAACACACATATAAACACATATGAACACACATATGAACACATATAAACATACATATGAACACACATATAAACACACACATAAACACATATGAACACACATATGAACACATATGAACACACATATAAACACACATATGAACACACATATGAACACATATGAACACACATATAAACACACATATAAACACACATATGAACACACATATGAACACATATAAACACACATATGAACACATATAAACACACATATGAACACATATAAACACACATATGAACACATATGAACACACATATAAACACACATATGAACACACATAAACACACATATAAACACACACATGAACACACATATGAACACACATAAACACACATATGAACACACATATGAACACACAAATGAACACAAACATGAACACACATATGAACACACATATGAACACACACATGAACACACACATGAACACACATATAAACACACATATGAACACACATATGAACACACACATGAACACACATATGAACACACATATAAACACACATATGGACACACATATGAACACACATATGGACACACATATGAACACACATATGAACACACACATGAACACACATATGAACACACATATAAACACACATATGAACACACATATGAACACACATATGGACACACATAAACACACACGCAGCGAAGGCCCTGTCGCCCCAGGTCCGGTGCTTTGTCCTGATGGTTTGGAGCAGGTTAGCGTCTGCAGACCTGAGGCGACGGGTGGGGGTGTGGTGGTGGAGGAGGTAAGAGAGGTAGGGGGGGCCAGGTTGTTCATGGCTTTGAAGGTGGTGAGTAATATTTTGAAGTGTATCCTGTATTTGATCGGGAGCCAGTGGAGGTCATGGAGGACGGGTGATGTGACATTGGTGACACACATTGACCCCTCATTATATCATACCGGTGCTCGGCTGCGCACTGCGTCTCAGTATGCTTCGTTGCTCCGTGTTTAAACGTTTAAATGTCGTCTAACTCATCTAATCTGTCGCATCTGTAAGAATTGTCCTTGTGCAAAGTGTGAGATGAGTGTCCTGAAAACTATGCTTCTGATTCTGTGGATTATCGGCCTATGTGGACCATGTCTGTCGGTGCAACTTCCAACAGCACACCTGAGTGGCAACATGAACAGGTGTGGCGAGGAGTCACGGCTTGCACGCTCGTACAGTCAAGAGACTTTGCTGGAGCAACAATCCGAGCTGACTCGGGAGACCAGATCGAGCCACTTCTACCGTTCGATGTTGGATAACATCCCTCAGGAACTGATCAGAACTAAAGGGAAAAAGAAACGAGGAAGAAGAGGGGGCATTCGGAACCGCCTACGGCGGAGATTCAATCGGCCACCCCTCCAATCTATCGTTCTCACAAACTTGCGCTCCCTGAGCAACAAAGTGGACGCAATACGGACATACACAAGGTACTGTAACGAATTTCGTGAGGCATCTTTGTTATGCTTCACGGAAAGCTGGCTACAATCTACAATGCCCGACTCTCTTTTTGAAGTCCCCAGATTCACCCTTGTGCGAGCAGACAGGGATGCAGACTGGGAAAACTAGGGAAGGCGGAATTTGTGTATACATACGTGATCTATGGTGCAGATTGCACTCAGTAAAATGTAAGATCTGTGATCCCAATGTAGAAATTCTCGGCATGACGCTAAGACCTTTTTATTTGCCTAGAGAATTTGGGTGTATTTTGCTGTTTGTTGTATACACGCCCCCCAGTGGCAAAGCGTCCCAGGCGTTCACGAGCTACAACTCAGCTACTCCGATGCACGAGCAATAGTGCTTGTGGACTTGAATCAGTGTCACTTGGAGACTGTGTTACCTGGGTTCGAACAGTATGTTAAGGACCAAACCAGGAAAGTGTTTTGTAAATGGTAAAGGCGCCTATGTGTCTAAGTGTAGGCCACCGATACTAAATTCTGATCATAACATTGTGCACATGATCCCAGTGTAGACCAAACTGAAGAGAAGTAAACCAGAAAATAAAGTGATAAGGACATGGACAAATGAAAGTAGGGAACAACTGAAAGCCTGTTTTGAGTGGACAAACTGGGAAATCTTTCAGGAGGGGTCACTAGATGAAATGACCACAGTTACAAATGATTACATTAATTTTTGTGTACAGCTGGTTGTCCCAACTAAGGAGATTAAGGAGATCTATCCAAATAATAAATCATATGTAACTAAGGACATAAAAAATGTTATAAATACAAGGAAAGTGGCTTTCAAAAGCAAAGATTCTGGGGCACTTAGACAGAAAAAGAGCTGAAAATCAGATTGAGGGAAGCAAAATTGGCACATAGACACACAGATTTTGGAAGATGCCTTTAAAGCCAATAACCCCAAAAAGGTGTGGGATACCATGAAAACTATGACAGGAATGTCATCTCCAACTACACCTATTGTGACCGACAATGAATTAGTTTTTTCTAATGACCTAAATACTTTCTTTACCAGATTTGAATCACTAGATAATTCTGCTAAGTGCACCGAAATACTTAAAACTACTATACCTGCTACTTCAGACAGAATTGTCATCACTGTCGAAGATGTCAGGAAAACATTTCGGCGTATAAATACCAAGAAAGCTGCTGGGCCGGATGAATGCAGCACTTTTATTTTGAAGAACTTGCAACTGAGCTGGCTCCAGTGTGGCAACCAATCTTTCAGGTTTCCGTGGACACACACACTGTCCCTCTGTCATGGAAAACTTCGCATATAAAACCAATACCCAAAATTCCATGTCCAAAAGAACATAAGGACTTTAGACCAATAGCCCTTACCTCAGTGATTATGAAATCTCTAGAAATAATTCTGCTCCAATATCTTGTCAGTACAACAAAAGACAAACTTGACTCATATCAATTTGCTTATAAGCAGGGTTGTGGTACAGAAGACGCTGTTGCCACTTTGGTTCATATCATTTCTAAACATTTAGACAAACCCAACACCTATGCAAGAGCCCTCTTTCTACATTTTTCGTCTGCTTTCAACACAATACAAGCCGACATTTTGGTGTCAAAAATGGTCTGGTGGGAACTGAATCCCTATTTAATTCATTGGTATGCCTCTTTTCTCACTAACAGAGTACAGATTGTAAAGGTGAACAAAACCCTTTCATCTGCCATCACGACCAATGTTGCGGCCCGCCAGGGTTGTGTGAGTTCAGCCATGCTTTTCACCTTTTATACTGATGACTGCTGTACAGATACACCAAATCAATATATTTTAAAGTATTCTGATGATACAGTTCTAATATCTCTGTTAAGTAACTCGGGCAACCATGGGCTGCACCAACTTGGCGTGAACAAAGTGGTCGAGTGGAGTGATAATAATGCTCTTGAGATTAACACAAAGAAAACAGAAGATATTGTATTTGGCTCACCATCTGACTCTCATAAAGTTTCTATTGTTATCCATAATGAAAAAATCAAGCAGGTATTAATACTTGGGTGTAATGATAGACCATCTGTTATCTTGGAAAGACCACATTGAAACTGTCTGCAAAAGGACAAAACAAAGAATTTGGTTCCTCCGCCGCCTTAGGTCTTTTGGGGCAAGTAGGCAAATTCTTCTTCTGTTTTTTACTTCTGTGATAATGAGTGTTCTACAGTATTGTAATAATACATGGTACAAGTGTTTGTCCACTACTTTAAAGTCAAAATTGCTCCACCAAATTCAAATCTGCTCAAAGATTGTAGCCCAACCACTTGAGAAACTCTATGAATCAGCCTACCATAATAACATATTAAGGCTGGCCAACAACATCGTCTCTGACCCCAACCACGTCCTGAACAGTGAATACAAACTGTTACCATCAAATCGGAGATATAGGGTTCCACGATTTAATAGGGTTAGACTGAAGCACTCTTTTGTACACCAGTCAATCCTAAAATTAAATATGGAGCTTAATCCCAGATCAAATGTACGTTGAAGGGCCTTGAATATTGACTTCTGTGGTTGTTAATATGTTGAATGTGTGTATTTTTGTGTCCTGTCTTAATTTTTGTCTTTTCTGTGATGTTGCAAATGGAGCTGCTGTGATGCAAGAAAAATTTCAGACTGGATCTGACAATAAAGTATTATCATCATCATCATCATCATCATGTGGTCAGTGCGGCGGGTGGAGGTGAGCAAGCGGGCAGCAGAGTTTTGGACGTATTGGAGTTTATTGAGGATGTTGCTTGATGAGCCAGATAAGATGCTGTTGCAGTAATCGAGCCTGGATGTTATGAATGCATGTATCAGTGTTTCAGCGGCGGAGAAGGATAGAGAGGGTCGGAGACGGGCGATGTTCCTTAGGTGGAAAAAAGCTGTTTTTGTGATCTGGTTTACATGAGGGAGGAATGAGAGGGTGGGGTCGAGGATGGTTCCAAGGTTGCGGACATGAGTGGAGGGGGTGACAATGGAGCCATCGATGTTGAGTGAGAAATCCTGGGTGGAGCGGGTGAGCTGGGTGGGACTTCAGACTTGTTGCAGTTGAGTTTAAGAAAATTCTTTTGCATCCATGTTTTGACGTCAGTGAGGCAGATGGTGAGGGGGGAATGGGTGGCTGCAGAAATGGTCTTGGTGGAAAGGTAGAGCTGAGTGTCGTCTGCGTAGCAATGAAACCGGAGGCCATGTTGGTGGAGGATCTGTCCAAGTGATAGAAAGTAGAGGATGAAAAGCAGGGGACCAAGTACTGAGGCCTGGGGGACACCATGAGTGACTGGGGCAGTGGTGGATTTGCAGTTGTTGATGGAGATGAAGTGATGTCTGTCGGAGAGATACGATTTAAGCCAGGAGAGGGCGGTGCCGGTTATGCCAAGGGAGAACTGGAGGCGAGTGATGAGGGTGGAGTGGTTGATGGGGTCGAAGGCGGCGCTGAGGTCAAGGAGGATTAGGATGGAGAGGGAACCAGAGTCGGCAGAGAGGAGAATGTCATTGGTGACCTTTAATAGAGCAGTTTCAGTGCTGTGTCTGGAGCGGAAACCGGATTGAAAAGGTTCATAGAGGTTATTGGAGTCCAAGTGTGATTTTAATTGGGAGGCAACAGCTCGCTCTAAGAATAATATAGGAACTGAGGGTGAGTGTCCATATAGCGTTTTTTTCTGAGCGCCAGCGTCTTTTTTCAATTGTTCCCAATGAGGAGAGAGCGTATGAACTCCAACTTTTTTGTGTGGCCGCTCCGAGCTTCTAGTTGAAAATCTCTGAACTTTTCAGAAAGGCGCTGGTGTCGTCACCAGCGCTCCTTTTCAGGCAACCAAATATATATTAGATGGGGCGGGACTCGTCACCCTGGTAACCAAGAAAATGGAGGAGAAGCTTGTTCTGGCCATGTCTGTGTATCCTGATCTGTCTCACAGAAACACAACAGAGACAGAAAAGCCCGTTTGGGAGCAGATCGGCCGGACGCTGAATGTTGCTGGTGAGTCTTGTGCTTTTATCACCGCATGCGTTGTAAGCTTGTTGTTAGCTGTGTAGTCAACCCTCTGTTAACGTAGCGTTAAGTTAGCTACCTAGCTAACGTTAATGTCAAGATATTGTTGTCATAGAAATAAAACCGCAGCACCTCATCAAAAAAGCGCTGGGAATGCTTTTTTGATGAGGCGCTGGGATGAAGCGCTCCTCAGCACCCAGCCAGCACTTTTCTGCCAGAGACAAACTGTACGGACTCTCGCTCTAATGCCTGAGCTGCAGCTATCTGCAGCAGTATTTTGTTTACATTTCAACTTCTTCCAGTGTGAAGCAGCTTTGACTTTCAAAGACTTTTTAAAGGTGAAAAGCATCAGTTTGTGGCAGCACTGTAACCTTTTCCGTCGTCGTCCAGCACGCTCACGGCGGCCCGGCTGTGGGCCAGCAGAGCCACAACCGCCTCATGACCGAGCTCCGCCGCTAGCATCACCGCCGTCCGACCCCTCCTGTCCTGAACTGCAGGCTCCGCCCCCTGCAGGCAGGGAGCACAGGGTGACTGACTGATCTGCTAACTTACTGACTGACTGACTGACTGTTAATTTACTGACTGACTGACTGACTGTTAATTTACTGACTGACTGACTGTTAACTTACTGATTGACTTAATTTACTGACTGACTGACTGACTGTTAACTTACTGACTGACTGTTAATTTACTGACTGGTTAACTGACTGGTTAACTTTCTGACTGGTTAACTTACTGACTGACTGACTGTTAATTTACTGACCGGTTAACTGACTGATTAACTTTCTGACTGACTGACTGTTAACTTACTGACTGACTGACTGGTTAATTTACTGACCGGTTAACTTTCTGACTGGTTAATTTACTGACTGGTTAATATACTGACTGCCTCGTTGATTGGTTGGTTGACGGTTTTATTGCCTGACTTGCTGACTTGCTGACTGGCGGGCCGGTTGGCCGGTGGGCCGGTCGACTGACCGGCTGACCGCCTGCCTACCTGAGCGAGCAGCAGGCTGACCATGTCGGTGTGGTTGTTGGAGGCGGCGAGCTGCAGAGCCGATCGGCCCTCGCTCCGCTCCGTCAGGTTGACGAGTTCGGAGACGCCGAGGCGCAGCAGCTTCTTCACCTGCAGATGATCTCTGCTGGAGACGCACTGCAGCAGCCGCTGCACCTGCAGGAGACACACAGCTTTAAAATCACAACCAAGATTATTTTCTTCATTCTGCAGCAGGAGACACGCAGCTTTGGCATTTTGCTTTATTAGACCAGTAGAGAGACAGTTCAGACAGACGGGATGACATGCAGCAAAGGGAACGGTCCAACAGCTTTAAAATAATATTCAGGATTATTTTCACATGAAGAAACGTTCTGTTCCAACACAACAGTGATCCAAACAACATCCAGTTCATGAAACTTTTCCACCTGCTGCTCTAAACCTTGGTCTCTTTGTGTTCTTCTGTGTTCTTGTTTACGTAATATCTTTCCTCCGAAGCACGATTCAAAAACAAAAGACCAAAAGGCCGGAGGACGGATCATAAAGATCAAGATAAAATGGAAAGTCCCAAGATTCATTGCTGCATCACGTCCGAGCAGCGCTGCAGTCTGCAGGACAGAGCCGGGTGAAACAAATCAACAGCTGTGTGTCTTAATTAATCTGATGTGAAGCAGACAGTCTAATTAATCTAATCTATTTAATCTAATCTGATCAGTCCATGTGACACTGTCAGGACGTTTCTCTGTTCTCTTCATCAGAACTTCGTTCTCTCTGAGACGACTTGAGAAAAACTTTCTGTCGAGTCTGGTCGCTCTTTCCTGGGAAAAATCCTCTGTCGCACAGGAAGTGATGCATTTTACGTTTCCTGTTTGTTTGGAATCAACAGAAGAAGAAGAGCTGGGTAGTTAGCATGAGCAGCGATAGCCACCATGACTGAACAGACAGAGAAGAGAAACTCAAACTGGATCAACAGGAAATCTAAGCTCCACCCACATTGTTTGATTGACAGGTGATCTGTGGGAAGTGGACAGATCAAAATAAATAAATAAATAAATAAATAAAACATCTTGAGGAATACCACTTCAATGAATGCATGACTTATTGAAGCACTGGATGAATCAATGGATGGATGAATGGATACATGCATGTTTAATGAATCAATCTATAAATTTCATTAATACATTAGTACATTGATAGATGAATAGCCGTATCAATGAATGAATGAATAGATAAATGCACATTTTAATAAATGGACAAACTCTTATTATCTTATTGGAACTTTTGGAAAGTGTCATATGATTTGTTTTATTACTAAAATAAAGTTATAAAGTTACTATCACCCAGTTCACATTCACATTATGATGAAGCTTATTGAGCGAATATGATGAAGACTGAAGGACCGACCTGAAGGATCTCCAGCCGATCCTCCGCCAGTCGGCCTGCTGCCTCAGACATGAGACCAGGATCCAGCTGCCTCCCAAAAACTGAACAACTGAGAATAAAAAATTAAATTCTCTGTTTAAAAACCGAGAATAAATAGGTTTAAAAACCGAGAATAAATAGGTTTTGGGGGGATTTGAGTTGAGATTGTAGGGTCAATTTCAATACATATACTGTGTGTGTGTATATATATATATATTAATATATATATGTGTACATATGTCAGATTTGCATGAGCTACATGTCTCAGATATTTCTCAAAATAATGCATGAAGCAAATGAAACTGCTGAAGATACAGAGCTGCAGGGGAAAATAATTTCTATTATAAGAGTTTTCATAGTTTTTAAGGACAGAGTACTGAAACTTACCTCTAGCTCTTCACCACTTGATGATGAGTCTTTCTAAATATCCATCTTCATGTTCAGGAGTTGTTTTTGTTTGTTGTTTTTGTTCAAAAACAGTAACTCAGCAGCATTAAACTGGTCGTCACGGCAACAGAACTGTGTTGCTTCAAACTCCAGAAGTGGTCCGACAGCTCTGACCTCCACTCTGAAATCTACTTATCATATTAATATATAATAATAAATTCTGTTAAAATAAAATACACCCTGTTACAGCAAACATGCAGAAGATGTAATGAACTACACAGACTCTTTGCCTTAAATGTCTATGAGAAGGCTTATATATAAGGTCATTCTGTCAGTTCTATTTCCATATAGGCCTATTCATTCATGATGCATATTTTCATTGTTTCACTTAATGTACCCCCCCCCCCCCACCCCAAATCCCTTCATCTACATCAAAGAGTTATATCTCTATGATCTATCTCTCTGATCTACATCTTATTTAGTCTTTGCGTTGTGTTATCTGCTGCTGCAACACTAAAACGTTGATCTAAATTATATTAATTTTCTCATTGGTACTTTGTATTATTAGTCAGGGTTTTATTTTGAAACT
>NW_027284408.1:0-10000 GCF_046629955.1 Centroberyx affinis | reverse complement strand
ATGGTCATAATTTAATGATTTAATAATTCACGCTGGTCTAATGCAGGACAGATGATCCACTGCAGAGCGAGGCAGCAGAGAGACCGTCCTGTGACTGTGATGTCACAGGTTCAAGTCTCTTAGAAGAGCGAGTGTGTCCATTAACCGCCATGCGTCCGGTCAGTTTGATGTTTAGATTTGTTTACTAAACATCTGGACGGATGCAGAAATATACGAGAGATGAAAGTACAGACACTGTGGACACTGAAATCCCTTTTCACTAAGTGGAATTGTTTAGAAAAATCTTTTCTGCTGTTATGAAAGCTGCAGGATAAATACATGAATGCTCCCACTGCAGAACATGAATCAGCTGGACATCCTAAATTAATAATTAAGTAATTATAGAAAAAAGATGAGTTCTTTGAGTCTCCTCTGTTCTTATGTGTTTTCTTGGACGTTGATGTCATACATGATGATTCAGGGTCAGGAATATATCAGGACACCAGACACTTTCACTCATTATTATTGATTGCTTGTAATGTTGATAATCTCGGAATTCAATATTATTCTTCTGCAGCATAGGAGTGCCAGCTAAATATCTAACATATCAGTAATATCAGATAATGAGCTGATGCTTCCCAGAGCTGCTGCTGTTCAAGTCGACCGATATTTCTGTTAAAATTTCTCCTCGACTCCGTAAATAAAGTCGGATTTCAGGTTTCAGGGTTTTTCTTCACTGTCAGTAGAAAGAAGTAGAAAGGTTAGAGTTAAGGGTTAGGGTTAAGGTTAAGGGTTAAAGGGTTAATGTTAAGGGTTAAAGGTTAAGGTTAGGGTTAAGGTTAAAGGGTTAATGATAAGGGTTCAGTCAGGAACACTTTAGTCACAAGATAAAACCGTTAATTGCAACTAAAGGTAATACAGTTATGATTGGCGGATATGGCTCTGCTGTAGCAGCTCCCTGCTTACCCAGCAAGCATGCTGAAGGTACAGCAGGGGCGCCATGCAAATCCCCCAAACCACAGAACCATATGCCAAACATAACTGGTGCAGACGATTTTTAGTAAGTTACCAGCTGATCAATAATAGAAAGATCAATGTGTAGCAACAAGCTTGTTGCAGACCTCAAGCAGTGGCACCAGACGATGCTGTTGCTGACCTCTGCTAAGTTGTAAGTCAGATTTACAGAGAAGAGATACAAGCATGCATCCTGAAAGAGGCCATCCTACAGTTATGTGAAATATCTATGTGTAGCAGCAAGCCTGCTGCAGACCTCCGAAATTAATTATATTAAAGAACAAGGATGCAAGATACACCTTGAAAGAGGTTGTACTACGGTTATGTGAAATATCTATGTGAGCAGCAAGCCTGCTGCAGACCTCAGCTATCACCTACTGCTTCTTGGGAGGGATGCAGGCATGCATCCCGTGTGAGGTCATACTACCTAAATCAGAGCAGTGAAACCCAGTCAACCACCTTATGCAGCATCTCTTATGTCATATGCAATTTATTGATGACAGCAATAGTATCAATTAGGCTATATGCACTCATGCTTTGAGCTGAGACAATATCAAGAGTCCAGTCGAATATAAGGGAGAGATTCTTTAAGGAGCGCAAAAAATCCCCCAAAACAAAATTGCTTCTCACTAAAATGAGCTGCATTGAACTATTTCTTTGATATTTATTTGACTCATGTAAAGCAACAAGCAATTGTAGTACAAGCTTACAATCCCAGCTAAGCAGCAGCATGTCAGCATTATGCTTCAATACACAGCAACACTGAATCGAAAATGGAGCTCAGCCAGCCAGCCATAATGATGCATGCTTGTACCATGATAAGAGCAAATATTCAATGCAAATACTCAGCTTAGGTGAAGTGGAGCAATAGGAACTACAACTCCCAGCATCCTTATCGGCGTCATGACGTCATTGCTTGCGATGAAATTCCATGGGAATGCCCTGGTCCGCGGTGGGGTCTAATGCTGGCAGAAAAGACCAGTTTACAATTACAATTACAATTTCACATTTGGCAGACGCTTTTATCCAAAGCGACTTACACATGAGATTTGCATACAACACAAGCAAGTTTCTAGATAGGAGAGAACAACGAGAGTAAGTGCTATAGAACTAAGTTCTGGTCCAACAGGACAAAGGTGCTACGAGACAGTGCAACAAGCTAAGTTCTGGTCCAACAGGACATAGGTGCTACGAGGGAGTGCTACAAGGTAGTGCTATGAGGTAATGCGTAGAGTGCATCAAATTTTTTTTTTTTTTTTTTTTTTTTATGAAAGGAGGTATTCGCTAAAGAGCTGGGTCTTTAGCCTTTTCTTAAGGATAGAGAGGGATTCTGCGGATCGAATGGAGTTTGGCAACTCGTTCCACCACCGGGGAACCACAGAAGAGAAGAGTCTGGCTAGAGATTTAGGGCCTTGCTGAGGTGGCAGCACCAGGCGCCGCTCCATGGCAGAGCGTAGTGAGCGGGAGGGAGCGTAGACCTGAATGAGGGAGTTCAGGTAGGTCGGAGCCATTTTGGTTATTGTTTTGTAGGCGAGCATCAAGGACTTGAACTTGATGCGGGCAGCAACTGGGAGCCAGTGGAGGGATATGAATAGCGGAGTGACATGTGCTCTTTTGGGCTGGTTGAAGACCAGACGCGCCGCCGCGTTCTGGATCATCTGCAGAGGTCTGAAAGTACAGGCCGGGAGCCCTGCCAGTAAGGAGTTGCAGTAGTCAAGGCGTGATATTACAAGAGCCTGTACCAGGAGTTGTGCTGCATGCTCAGACAGGTAGGGTCTGATCTTCCTGATATTGTATAGAGCAAATCGGCATGACCGAGCAACAGAAGTCACATGCTCCTTGAAGGTTAGCTGGTCATCAATCATGACACCCAAGTTTCTGGCAGACTTTGTGGGTATGAGCTCAGTTGATTCGAGCTGGATGCTGATTTGTTGTTGTATAGAGGGACTGGCTGGGATGACAAGGAGCTCAATCTTTGACAAGTTAAGCTGAAGGTGGCGTTCCTTCATCCAAGCCGAGATGTCGGCGAGACATGCCGATGTCCGCGCCGAGACTGTGGGGTCGTCTGGCGGGAACGACAGGAGGAGCTGGGTATCGTCAGCATATGGATGATAAGAGAAGCCATGTGAGCGGATCACTGCACCCAATGAGGTGGTGTATAATGAAAAGAGAAGGGGTCCAAGCACTGACCCTTGAGGTACCCCTGTGGACAAGTAGTGGGATTTAGACACTTCCCCTCTCCAAGACACTCTGAAGGATCTCCCTGAGAGGTAGGACTCAAACCAGCAGAGAGCAGATCCTGAGAAGCCGAGCTCAGCGAGTGTGGAGAGGAGGATTTGGTGGTTCACCGTGTCAAAGGCGGCCGATAGGTCAAGTAGCAGTAGGACAGAGGACTGACCGGCAGCTCTAGCTGATCGCAGTGTTTCTACTACAGACAAGAGCGCAGTCTCGGTAGAGTGTCCGCGTTTGAAGCCAGACTGGTTGGGATCATACAGGTTGTTCTCAGAAAGGAACTCAGAGACTTGATTAAAGACCGCCCGCTCAAGTGTTTTGGAAAGAAAGGTGAGTAGTGAAACCGGCCTGTAATTATCAACCTGAGATGGGTTGAGTGTAGGTTTCTTTAGTAGCGGGGTAACCCGGGCTTGCTTAAAAGCAGTGGGGAACACACCCGCTTTCCAGGCTTGAAGCGGACATTCACGACCGAGTGAGAGCTGATATCATGACCGGCCGTCGGCTCGTAATCAGAGTTCCGACTCTCGCTCCTTTGCGAGAGTCGCGGCGGGATGAGTCGCGCAAACGCCATTCTTTCCTGGACAATGCCTTCTTGAAGCGGTATTATAAGACTGTAGTTTGCGAGATAGGAGCTCTGACAGCGGGTTTGGAGGCCGATGGTGCTGCCTCTAGAGATTCTTCATCTGACAAAAATGAGACATCTTGAGCCCGAGAAATCAGCGCGACCAGCGGCAACTTGTAGCAGGTAGGAGCAGCAACATGACTAGTAACAGCAGCAGCAGCATAAAGCTTTACCAAGCAGCAGAGTGTGCAGCAGTTGTGAAGCAGGAATCAGTGTAGGAGGAGGCCATTTAAATAGACCGCCTTGTTGTGAGAATGGATTATGATTGGTGTGCGTGGTGATCAGCTGGAAGATGACTAGCAACGCGTGACCTCCGTGTCCTGCATGAACTAACGCAATGCTTCATTTAAGGGTTAAAGGTTAAGATTAGGGTTAAGGGTTAGGGTTAAGGTTAAGGGTTAGGGTTAAGGTTAAGGGTTAAAGTTTAAGGTTAGGGGTTAAATGGTTAAAGGGTTGAAGGTTAAGGTTAGGGTTAGGAGTGAGGATGAAATGTTCCTCCTGTAGTGAACAGTCTCTTTACCAGCTGTGTTGATGAAGTCATTCCTGAGTCAGTCAGATGTTCGTGTTTCTATCAGTTTAATAAACTTCCTCTCTGTTAGCTGCTGCTGGTTTTAAACAGAAGCCTCTCTGCAGTGGTGAGGATTAATTTATTGCTTTAATTAATCTAACTTCTCACTGCATGTCTAATATTTCCACCATAATATTACATCATTCCCATTGTATTATGTTTTTACACTCATGTACTACACATCCTTATCAGCTGAGGAGTTTCCTTCCAAAATGATCTTCAACATTTGAAAAAAGCTGCACTTTGTTACAAAATGATTTCAGCACCAAAAACATATTTCCAAACTGAATCCTTTATACTTTAGAGATACTGACAGATGAAATGATGTAATGTATTTTGTCCAAGGTGGATGTAAAGCATTTTGGAAGTGAACTCTTCAGATTAAAGTGTGAAATTGATCTGTAAACAACGATAAGCACCAAAAGACGATGTTTATTATATTAATTCAGTCGTATGAGTTTCATGGTGTAAAAACACGAATCACAGAACAAAGTGTTTGTTTTCTGTTCCACTTTTCTTTGCTGAGTTTGTTCTCTGGCTCTTTCATCCCAATGATGATCGAAATAAATTTATTTGATAAAAAACCCACAATAAATTCAGGCCTGAATGTAACATTATCAAGCCAAACTGCATCATTAAGATTAAGATTAAGATTATCTAAACATACAAACGTTTTATTTTGGTTAGAAACAAATCCACTGTCAGCTGTATGATCCATAGTGATCTAACAAGCTTTCCAATCATGTAACTGTCAGAAGTTTTAATTCCCTAAATTCTACTGATTATTGAGACGTATTTACATACAGAGTGTCCAAAATATTAGGAGCATCTCCTCCTTCCATGAAACAGACTGATCAGTTTGGATCAGACTGATCAGTTTTATCGATTGATCTGTTAAATCCACTGCAGTTCTGAAGGAGCAGGGAAGGTTTGAACCTGGATTCATGAGTCTGGGTGGAAGGTGTTGATCCTCCCAACATTCAGTTCACTCTGCATGTTCTCCTGATGTCCTCCCTGATGTTCTCCCTAATGTTCTCCCTAATGTTCTCCTGATGTTCTCCTGATGTTCTCCTGATGCACTCTCCTGATGTTCTCCCTGATGTTCTCCTGATGCACTCTCCTGATGTTCTCCCTGATGTTCTCCTGATGTTCTCCCTGATGTTCTCCTGATGTTCTCCTGATGTTCTCCCTGATGTTCTCCTGATGTTCTCCTGATGTTCTCCTGATGTTCTCCCTGATGTTCTCCTGATGTTCTCCTGATGTTCTCCCTGATGTTCTCCTGATGTTCTCCCTGATGTTCTCCTGATGTTCTCCTGATGTTCTCCCTGATGTTCTCCTGATGTTCTCCCTGATGTTCTCCTGATGTTCTCCCTGATGTTCTCCCTGATGTTCTCCTGATGTTCTCCTGATATTCTCCCTGATGTTCTCCTGATGTTCTCCCTGATGTTCTCCTGATGTTCTCCTGATGTTCTCCCTCCTGTCCGTCAGGAACCTTCCTGATGTTACGGCAGCAGATTTCTCGAAGGTCGACCTCCGTCAGTTCAAGTGGATCCACTGGGAGGCGAGTCTGTTTTATTTTTAAAGCCTTTATCACAAAGTGTTTCCATCACATCACAGGATGAGCTGCTCAGTCTGATAAAAGACTTTCAGTTCAAAGGAGTGGAACTTATTTCTTAAATTTGGAGTATAAGAAATTTGTCTTTAAGTAGCTACATTTATATCTGGAGTGTGTTCCCCCAGGCAGAATGATGTTTGAACTGAATCTGATCTGTTTCAGCTCCACACCCATGTGTTCAGATAATAGTGATAATAGTGATAATAGTGATATCTTATAAGTTTTACATTGAGCTGCTTGTTGCCATGTTACTGTCTGAAATTAATTTTAGTTTAGATTAGTTTAGATTAGTTTAGAATAGTTTTAGTTTAGATTAGTTTAGATTAGTTTTAGATTAGTTTAGATTAGTTTTAGTTTAGATTCGTTTTAGTTTAGATTAGTTTTAGTTTATATTAGTTTTAGTTTAGATTTGTTTTAGTTTAGATTAGTTTTAGATTAGTTTAGATTAGTTTAGATTCGTTTAGATTCGTTTTAGTTTAGATTAGATTAGATTAGTTTTAGTTTAGATTAGTTTTAGTTTAGATTCGTTTTAGTTTAGATTCGTTTAGATTAGTTTTAGTTTAGATTAGTTTTAGTTTAGATTAGTTTAGATTAGTTTTAGTTTAGATTAGTTTAGATTAGTTTTAGTTTAGATTAGTTTAGATTAGTTTTACATTAAGTCTGGAGCAGAAGACTCTTCTCACCTCCAGCAGGATCATCAGTTTAAAAGTAAATCAGTGAAGGAAGCCCCTCCCACCTGGCGCTCCCAGCAAGTCAAAACAAACACTACGATTATTTGCAAATATTAATTGAGCCAGATGTCAACCAGCAAGCTGCCACACACACTGCAGTGTCCTGTCCTGTCCGTGGGACTCGAACCCCCGACCCGTTGCTCTGCCTCAGCTCAGTTGTGTGGTTCTCTCTCTCGAACCTGCAGGGCCGAAACGCCGCGGAGCAGGTGAAGATGATCCAGCAGGTGAAGCTCTACAACGACTCGTTGCCACAGCAACGCAGAATCACCGTCTCCGTGGAGATCGAGAAGACCAGAGAGCCGCTGTACCAGCTGTTTCCTCACGGAGACGTGGTACGACGTCCTTCAGCTTCATATCAGCTTCTCTGTTTTCTCATAGAGACTCTATATAGAGTTGATCGTCTATATTGATCACTGCAAAACTGATTATGTTCATTTCCCCTGAACAACATCAGAGGAAACTGAATCCATTGCTTCTTACAGTTTGTATTTTATATATATATTTATATATATTTATAAATAAAACAATGCATCGCTCCCTCAGTTCCCTCTCTGGTTCTCAGGTTTTCATCAGTAAAGACGTGGCCAAGCACTTCGGTTTCCACTCTGCTGCTGCTGCGCTGAGCGGACTGTACAGCCGGGTGAAGGAGGGGTGAGTGGGGGGGGGGGTCAAAGGTCAGGATAGTTAGGCTGCATGTCCACCAGGAACTTTTCAGAGAGCTAGAGCTTCTTCTTCTTGTGGTTTTCAGGTTTTCAGGTTTTAGGGTTTTCAGCAGCATCACATATTGGTTTTTCATTTTCCCTGGTCTTTTTCACCAGAGCCATGACAGCTCTTCTGTCTGGTATCTACTGAGTGATGCTACATGATGCTAGCTGTGATGCTACATGATGCTAGCTGTGATGCTACATGATGCTAGCTGTGATGCTACATGATGCTAGCTGTGATGCTAGCTGAAACAGCAGAAACAGAGAGCAGACTCACTCATCTATTTTCCAAGCTTCGCTCTAATATGATTTTTTTTCTTGAAGTTAAAAAAATCTTCTCTCTACATTCTGTCACCAGGACAAAACAAGTTTGACCTCTGACCTCCTCAGTATTGATTACTTATAAAGTTGGTGTTTGACTCTGCTGACCTCACTGTTAATCAGCTACATTCCATAACGTAAACTAGAATTCATCCCATTCTTTTTGGTCTTGATGCTGTTTGGCTACAGCTTCAGTTTGACCTTTGACCTCTGATCGTGTTGACCTGGATGTTATGAGACTCGGCCTGAAAATGTCCGTCTGTGTCTCTCTGTTTTCTAAAATCAGTGGGATTATTTCCCCCTCTTCCTCACCTAATATGAAGGTGAATTTCTGACCGTAGCATCGCGAGTTCGAATCCGGCCCATACCTTCTGCTCAATACATTGAAACATACAAAAATACAGTTTATACACACAAATGATAAAAACAGTGGAAAGAAGAAGAGAAAATAAAGAAAATAATACCATCTTTAAATACAATTTTTGTGTGTGTGTGTGTGTGTGTGTGTGTGTGTGTGTGTGTGTGTTGCAGAGCGGTGTTGATCTGTGCCTGGGCGGAGGACGGAGCGGACGCCTTGGGTCCTGATGGACAAGTCGTCCACTCAGATGCCTTTCCTCCTGAAGCTCTGGTCGACACTCTGGGAGCCGGAGACACTTTCAACGCTGCTGTCATCTTCACTCTGTCCAATGGTGAGTTAAGACCTTCATCTTCATCTTCATCTTCCTCCTTTAACCTTCATCTTCACTCTGTCCATTGGTGAGTTAAAGCTGCACTAAGCGATTTTCTGACCACTAAAAGGTGACAGAAACTGCAACACATTTGTAAATAAACCACAGCAAAGCTGCTGGAGTACAGAAGCCCCAAAAGACAAACCTAGTGAAGGGCCGTGCATAAATGCTAACAGCTAAGCTAACTGTACCTACAGAAGGTGAAGTGTCACTAGTTACCAGTCTCACTTTGACTGATCTTTCTCCTGCTGAAGGTCACATGTCCCAAGTGAAGAGGCAGGTAGCAAGTTGACTACTTTAACAAGTTGACTAGTTTAACAAGTTCACTAGTTTAAAGTTGACTAGTTTAACAGTTCACTAGTTTAAAGTTGACTACTTTAACAAGTTTACTAGTTTAACAGTTCACTAGTTTAGAGTTGACTAGTTTAACAGTTCACTAGTTTAAAGTTGACTAGTTTAACAGTTGACTACTTTAACCAGTTTACTAGTTAAAAGTTGACTAGTTTAACAGTTCACTAGTTTAAAGTTGACTACTTTAAAAAGTTTACTAGTTTAAAGTTGACTAGTTTAACAGTTCACTAGTTTAAAGTTGACTACTTTAACAAGTTTACTAGTTTAAAGTTGACTAGTTTAACAGTTCACTAGTTTAAAGTTGACTAGTTTAACAAGTTTACTAGTTTAACAGTTTACTAGTTTAAAGTTGACTAGTTTAACAAGTAGACTAGTTGACGAGTCTCGCTGCAATCACATGATACATACACTACTCATACAACTCTTATCAAGCGCCCCCCTCTCAATAAGGCGGTCTATTTAAACCTGCAATAAGCGATTTCAGAGCCTGTCACCAGTCCTGAAGCTACGTGGAGATTTCCGTGAGACGTGATGATGTAAACAAACAACCACACAGCAGCAGCTTGTTGTTGTTTTCTCCTCTTTCCTAAAGCCTGTTGTCAAAGTCGGCCTGAGTAATGGCGAATCGATGAAGTGAGAGAGTAAACGTTTTCAACTAGTAAACTCGCTACCTGCCTCTTCACTTGTCATTGTGGGTCATGTGACCTTCAGCAGGAGAAAGATCTGGCAAAGCGGAGACTGGTAACTGCAGATATTTCTCTGTAGGAACGTTTATTTTTAGCCATTAGCCTTTATGCACGGTTTGTCCTTAAGGGCTTCTGTAGTCCAGTAGCTTTGCTGTGTGTTTACAAAATGTGTGGCGGTTACTGTCACCCTCTAGTTTAACAAGTTTACTATCTTAACAGTTTACTAGATTAACAGTTTACTGATTTAACAAGTTTACTAGATTAACAGTTTACTGTTTTAACAAGTTTACTAGTTTAACAGTTTACTAGATTAACAGTTTACTGTTTTAACAAGTTTACTAGTTTAACAGTTTACTAGTTTAACAAGTTTACTAGATTAACAGTTTACTGTTTTAACAAGTTTACTAATTTAACAGTTTACTAGATTAACAGTTTACTGTTTTAACAAG
>NW_027284407.1:0-19501 GCF_046629955.1 Centroberyx affinis | reverse complement strand
TTTACTTAACTGACAGATTCACGTCAGAATTAAGAGTGGATGAGTTGAGACCCCCCCCCATCATATGTGAAGCGCTTTTGAGTACCTAGAAAAGCGCTATATAAATGTAATCAATTATTATTATTATTATTATTATATGAACGATATAAACAAGGGGGTCAATATGACAGGGAAAGTAACTGGTGGTAAAAGTGATACATTTTTTTTAATTCGATTTTTGAATTGAAGGTATCACCCCATATAAAAAAATCCCAACATACACGTGTTCATATAGTGAGAAGCATTACCCCCCCCCCCCCCTCCGCCCCCAAGCCATTAAGCCTCCAGGCCATTTGATTTACCGGGGCCATCAATTCCCACAAGTCCAGTGTCAGCCTGTCCATAATGGTGAGACGGAGGATGGAGAGAATGATTGGTGGAGGGATGATGGGAGGTGGGAGGAGATGATACAGCACAATGTGAAACACACACACACACACACACACACACACAATGACAGACACCAAACACCCTGTTGTTGAGGGCCTCGCATGCTTTAACGAGGAGTGAAATGTAAGCATTAGCCACTCGGGATGTTTGTATTCATATGCAGAATAGATAACAGTGATGGAGCTAAAGCAAATCAAACTTTATTTATATAGTGCATCGTTCAATGTGCTTTACATAATAGAGGAACAAAGTGCAAGTGGGAGAAGGTAGAAGAAAGAAGATAATGAAATATATGAGAAAAGGTAATGGAGAAGAAAAATAAACAGGAACATAATAATCGGGCTATGGAGAAGTGAGAACACTGGAGAACGACAACTGTAAAGAGAGACACACACACACAAACACACATACAGAATATTGCTAATTGAAAACAGAAAAACACATTTTTATTCAAACCAGTCTCACCAAAATCTCTTAAGTCATCAGAACTGGGTGCGGTCCCATCAGAATTTGTATCCAGAGGCCGAGGTCTACTCCACTGATATGAATGAGATTATTATAAGGTGAAAGAATGACATCACAAAGAGTCATGACAGGAAGTCCGATCCCAATCTCTTAAAATAGAAAAAATGGTTTTCAGAGATGAATTGAGTGCATTTGTTGAGGAAAAAGTCAAACGCTCTGGGGAAAAAGCAGGATAGTTTCCAAGATCTGGCAACCCAATACTGAGTACATAACGAAACTTTAATGGAAAGCCATGATATAAAAGCAATGCATCTGCTGAGAAACCTCTTTTCTTTTCTCCTCTTTTCCCTGGAAATTGGTTTATTTGTTTCTTTATTATTTGTCAGTGATATGTTAGATTTGAAAAAGAATATAGTCACACCGTTTCAGTTCAGTATCTAAGAGTTTCTCTCCATCATGAAAAAAAAAGTGACACCCACCATATGAAGAAAGTGACAGCTGCCATTAGAAAATGATTGATAGCACAACATTAAAATGTGTCACTTTTGGAAGGATAGCAGTGGCACGTTTGTCATATCCAGCCCATTAAGAAATAATTGAGAGAAATGATCATTAGCGCATGAATTTAAGTAATCAGAACCACAGATGTTAGTTGTGGAATCCTCATTGACAGTCACTCTATGTGCTATTAGTAGTCAATCCAAAGTATTGGGAGTGTGAAAGCCATATCACCTGGAACGATATATCGAAATTCAATATATCGCGATACAAAAATGTGACGTGATACGTATCATGGGGCAGAAAAATGAATGGTGATATCAGCTCCATGTTATTCTACTGTAGTAATCACAAATGAGACGCTTGACCATCACAGTTTCACAAGCTCTCCATCCAAATTATATTGTTTACACTTTGTAATGACATTTTTTACATTGTTTACATTCTAGCAGCCAATGCCACCGCTAGACAGATGTGTCTCAGAAATAAACAGAATTCTGCACAGTCACACTTTGTTGTCATTGAACTTCTATTTATTACATCGTATTGTGGTTGTATTGAATCATATCGTGAGATGATTCAATAGATAAGAGTATCTCTGTGCCGTTTTTAACTTGGAGTGTACACCTTTGGATAATGTTTAGAATGCATCTCCCATTTGAAAGCTTAAAATTTGTTGTTTGTAGTTTCAAGGAATCCATTACTTAAAAGTTAATTTGCTTTCATTTTGAATTCAAAATACAAACATGGTCCTCCAGTCAGTCTCCTGCGTAAATGTATTTCCAGATAGTCAACAAGGGGAAAACAAACAGTCGAGCCTATAGTTGTTTCATGTGTGTGAAGGGAAGAGAGAGAGAACTGGATGCGGCACTTTGTTTTCAAACCCGTAGGAACTTTTTACCGAGACGAAAAGGAAAAGGAAAAGGAAGATTCACCCTTCACCTGGAAGATTCAGGTTCAAGCCCCCCCCCCCCCATGTTGGAAAGCATCCGCCCTGCTGAAGTGTCCTGGACCCCCTACCAGCTGTAGGGACCTGACCTTTGACCTCGCTGTGGAGGGGAGCAAGTAAAAAGAGAATTTCTCGACAGGAATTTAAAAAAAAAAAAAAGCCTGAATTTTAAGGTTTAGATCGCTCCAAAGTTTTAAGAAACATTTCCAGCAAAAATAGAAAGCAATACACAAAGGATATAGAGTGGTAGCTGTTATGTGCTTTGTCCTGGTCCTACTAGGTTTGAGTCTAGTCTACTTGTATGGACAAGCAGCGGAGTAGTGCTTTTTGTTTTTATAGAAAATTTTATTCAACATACATTTTCCAGCAAAAAGGCAATATACAGGAATAGTTGTCGTACACTGCTGCTACACTGAGGATTTTAAACTGGAAAAGATCAAATTAAGGTGTGATTCTGCAGGTCATCTTTGTACTGCACTTTTTAACAAGACAAAACCAATGCAATTAGTTTTGAGAAGAGAGAGAGAGAAAAAAAAAACTCGAAATGTAACGGAAGAAAAAAAAAAAAAACGAAAAATCTTCAATGGAAAGTCAGGAACTCAAAAAAAAAATAAAAACCTACACACAAGGAATATGAACACCTGGCTCCTTCTGTACCCAACAACAAAGGCGTGTGTTTTCTCTTAAATTTTACACGTTCATATTTTTTTTTTTTTTAAATATACAATTCTTAAATGTTGTTCTTTATAGAGCCAACTATGCGCTATAAGGGGGAGCATTCCTTCTGTGCTTTTAAAAAAGAAAAGAGAAACAAAACCCAGAAAGAGGAAGAAAAAAAAAAAAAAAAAGGGCTTAAAGTGTTTTCTTACAATGCTGGTTTGTCTCTACACGATCCTCAAACCAGTGGGGCTCTAAGTGTCTGCAGCTCCTACCAAGCACAGCGCAGTTACCGCTCCCGACCACCCGGGGGCGACGGTTACCATCGAGACGGAGCGAGAGAGGGAGGGAGAAGAGAGGAGGGGGGAGAGGTGTGTGTGTGTGTGTGTGTATATTTGAGGGGTGGGGAGGGTATACAAGGACAGAAGGTGAGGAGGAATGACTGAGGGAGATGGTAACCCAAAAAAAAAACATAAGGGAAGGAAAAAAAAAGAAAGAAAAATAAGCGGATGTGGGGTTTCTTAAAAAAAAAAAGAAAAGAAGTGACGGAGCAACTCCAAAAAAAAAAAAAAAAAAAAAAAACCACAACCGAAGTTTACATTTGCCAGTCCGGAGCAATGTAAAACTTTCTGACATTTAAGTGCCGACGTGCAAGATGAAGTACAGACAAAATTTCATCCTTATTTATTTTTTTTTTTCCCATTTATTTTTTTAAACAGATGCTGTGGAGTTTTTTTCTTTTTGTATCTTATTATACAAGATTTGCAGAAAAAGACAAAAAAAAAAAAAAAAAAAAAAAAAAAAAAAGATTTCATCTTTCCTCCGACCAAACTAAAGTGAGAAAGAATTGTGTGTAAACATGGAAATATTTTTTTTTTTGTTTTTTTTTGTTGTTTTTTTTGACTAGTTGCGCTAAAGGGGGGCGGGAGCAGAAAATAGAAGAACCACATTGAGGGCAACTAGCGAGCCTCGGCCGTCCGCACCGCTTTTTTTTTTTTTAAAAGAGAGGGGGTGGAGGGGGGCAGGTCGGGGGGGATGGGGTGGGGGGGGGGTCCATCAGTTCGCAGCTCCTTTGAAAATTCTCCTGCATGATGACCAGCGACTTCGCCCTCCCTCTCTCTCTCTTCCTTTCTCCGTCAGTCAGTCCTCGCCGACATCCCTCCATCAAACTCCACACAGCAGCATGACGCCTCTTGCCGTAACAACTCTTTTATTAAAAAACAAACCCAGAGGGAAAAAAAAAAAAAAAGCATATCTGAGGTGGGGTAGGGGGGGAAGAAGGAAAAAAAAAAAAATTGAAGTCTAGAAGTTCATATATATATATATATATATTTATACTGTGTCCCACTTCCTCTCCCCTCCCCGTTTTTATTTTATGTTAAAATCCAATTTCATTTTCTCCCACTTCCAGACCGGGGGGGGGGGGGGGGGGGAAGAAAAAAAAAAAAAGAAGAAAATAGGCAGTCAACAGTTAGAGAAGCCAGAAAAAAAAAAACCTCAAAAAGAGAGAGAGAGAAAAAAAAAAAAAACAGTTGGGAGGTGGTTGGTGCAGTTTGTTTTTTGTGGGTGAAGGTTAAGCCGTCAGCTGCAGTGAGATCCATATCGCTGAAGATTCGGGATACATAGTGCCGGTGTTGAGCTGTAGAGGTGTCCAGGCGGGGTGTTAAAAGTGATGAACACACACACACACGCACACGCACGCGCACGCACACACCAGCACGCACGCTCGCACTCCCTCACACACACACACACACACACACACGTACACACACGGTTTGGTTACAGTCTGTGGTTATGGTGCGTTAAGTAGGTAGGGAGGAAGGAGGAGGAGGAGGCGGAGGAAGAGGAGGAGGAGGAGGGGGAGGAGGAGGAGGAGGAAGGGCGGGCTGCTTTAGTTGTGGATCTTGATTGCTTTCTCCAGGTAGGTGTAGCGACCTCTCTTTGGAGCTTTGTTGAAGTGGTCCAACCCTAGCCAGGGGCGCGGGTGGGACATGTTACCTGCAGAGGGGGGGGGGGAGAGAGAGGGAGGAGGGAAGGAGGGAGAGAGAGAGAGGGGGAGGGAGGGAAGGCAGGGGGAGGATAAGGGGAAAAGAAAGTTAAAAAAAAAGGGCGTGAGAGGGCAATTACACGTTAATAATCTGAGTTCCTATTAAAACGTATTGCTCTGACACAGTGAGAAAGTATCAGTAGCAATAGCAATAGCAGTGATAGTAGTAATACCAGAGGCAGTGGCAGTTAACAGTGCACAAGCAGTGCAGTAGTAGGGAAAAGTATATAAATAGCAGCAGTAACAGCAGTGGTAAAAACACCAGCATTAGTAGCATTATGAGTAGCAGTGGTAATAGCACTAGCATTAGCAGTAGTAGCAGGAAGTGTAGCATTGGTAGTGCAGTAGTAGCACTAGGAGTAGTATTAGTAGTAGTAGAAGCAGTAATATTAGCAGTAGTACTAGCAGTGGTAGTGGTTAACAGTGGTAATAGCACTAGCATTAGCAGTAGTAAGTGTAACGGTGACAGTGATACTAGCAGTAGCAGTAGTAACACTAGCATTGGTAACGGCACTAGCATTAGTACTAGTAACAGTAGCACTAGGATCAGTGGTAACAGCATTAGCATTAGCAGTAGTAGAAGTGGCAACAGCACTAGCAGTGGTAACAGTAGGAGCCGTAACATTAGCAGTTAGCAGTAACCATAACAGTAGCAGTGGTTATAGCAGTAACACTAGCAGCAGTAATACCTGGCTGTGGCTCAAAGTCCTTCAGGTTGACCTCATACTCGTCTTCAGTGATGTACTGATGCCGGCCCATCATCACAATCGCAAATTTGAACTGGGAACACAAAACACACATGACAGACATGATTCTAGGTTACTTACAGACCACCAGGGTCCAAAATTACCACTCACCAAGCGCCATATGCTAGTAAAATGTATCTCTGGCAGATAGATAAAATAAAGACACCTGCCACACTGGCTGTTAACTTTTTCATACGGTAACATTTGAATCCCTCGGTTATATTGAATTCTGTTGCACTTCATGATGAATTACAAACCTGACCCATTGTATAAATGAGTGTGCAAGTTTTAAATGAACACACAGTACTTGATTCTATATATGAAATAGCACTGAAAACCAGTAGGGTGACATATTCTATGAAAAATGTACATTAATTACTTTGACTGGTAAACACTATTCCTGATGGGTACATTTTTTTTTAGCAGATGAAGGTCTCTGGGCAGCTCCCTACAGAAGGTACTGGAGCACACGGATAGTTTCAAATTGTATTTATTGATTATTAAAGACTAATGTCTTGATGTCTTCAGAGTCAAACGGTATTGGTGCTGGGAAAGTTGAAATAGCCTGCCTATCCCATGGAGCAAGCATTTCATAGGCTGTAGAAGGTGGGAGGGGAACTTGACCAATCCCATGATTCCACAGTTGCAATTTGCAACTGTGGAATTCTACTGAACTGTGTAGATCCAATAGGCCCAATACCTAGTAGCCTGCTGACAATATCTCCTCCAATTGGGAAGGGATTGATATTTTTCAATTCCCCAGAATTTCAGTGACTTTCAGTGGTTTTACATTGACAATGTCATGCAATTGCATAGTCCATATTGTTATTGCAAACTGCAGCCTTGTGTCCAGCAATTCTGACATTTGGGGGCCGTTTTGTTTGGCCTACATCTGCCATACTACAGGGGCATTTCAAAAGATAAATGTGTGGTGCTGCAATTAATGAATGGATTAATGGATGAGGAAAGTGCTTGGTGTCAGAGGAGTTTGAGCAATCAGCGCAGTGACCACATCGATAAAAGCCTGCTGGTGGGTTAGACAGCTGTAGTGGCTGTACTGTATTCATCATACTGCACACTTTATTCATTCAGGTTCATTTTTTAGTCCATCAGCCCTAAGTAGGCGATCCAAAAACGTACATTTCAGACACTACAGACCATTATACAGTCCACTAGAATAAATTGGTGTTGCCACTGGTGCATGATGGTATACCTTTTCAAACTCTTTCTCCTGGATGTCCAGCATGGTCTGGATCCTCCTCATCACCTCCCGGAACGACTCGCCCTGCAGGAAGGAAGGAAGGAAGGAAGAGCAAGAGAGGATAAAGGAAAAGACAAAGGAAGGAAGGAATCAGAACCAGACAAACGCAGAAGACACAGCTGAATATAAGATGCTCTCTCTCTCTCTCTCCACACACACACACACAAACCTGTCTGATCTTGAGCAGGAAGGGGATCCCGAAGGTGCCGAAGACTTCCTTGTGGAAGTGAGCGACGGGGATTAGCATCTCACTGTCCTTGTCCAAGTCCACCTGGTCCACTGGAATCTCCTAGGTGCGGGGAGGAGATAGGAAAAGAGAGAGGGATAGAGAGCAGAGGGAAACGGAAACACGGAGGGAGAGATGCAGAGGAGGAGAAAGATTTACAGAGGTTAAGTCAAAGTATCAAATACATGTTAAAGTATCTGCTTTTTTTTAAACATACATGTGATAGAAACAAGGTAAGATAAAGGCAGAGAAAGGGTTGAGAGTATTCCTGTCCAGCCAGGACAGTCAGACAACAAAAAAAGTAATAACAGGTTACTTCTAATATAGGGGAAAGAAGTGATGATTCCAACATGAATAGTAGGAGTAGTACTGCTCACTTTCATCAAGATGTACCCATAATACTGTGTGAGTCTGAGTTTGTGCAAACGCTGTTCTCATAACTCAGTTATTCTGAGTTATAACGTTTACATGTGATCACTTGAATTACCGGGTAAAGAGCGAACTATGCCTTTAAACATAGCCAGTGAATGTCAGCTCCAAATTAACCTGCCACTTCAACAATTTAACCAGCCAAGTTTATCTTTCAAACAACAAAAACCCTCCAAAAGACGGTTGGTTACCTGCCCGACTTCTCAAGGTAGAGATGAGAAAAGAAAAGCATAACAGATTTCAAAAGAGGAGAGAAATTAAAAGAAAGAGAGAGGGAGCAGGAGCACACACACACACACACACACGCGTACCTCTATTCTGAAGGTGCGGCTGGCAGCCGGAGATAAACATTCTAGCAGCTCGTCCTCCTGGTGCACCCGATGATTTTATAGCTTACTATCTCTAACAGCCTGAGGGGAGAGAAGAAGAGTGGAGGAGAGAAGTGAGGGAGTGGGGACGGAAGAGGGGAGGGGGCAGATGAAAGAAGAGGGAAGGAGGGAAGGAGGGAGAGGGGGGGGGGCGAGAGAGGGGAAAGAGGGGCAGAGGGAGAGAGAGGGCAGACAGAGGGTGGAAGGGTGCAGAGGGAAGGAGGATTAATACAGAACTTTATTTCTATAGCAGTTTTTCAAAACAGTTTACAGAGCGTGAATAGACATAGAAAAACTGGATTACATACAAATTAGTCAACAGAAAGTGTGTTAATAAATAAAAACAAAAAAATACATTGTTGAGTTGTGACAGAAAGCATGGGTTTTAAGAAGTGATTAAGCTCCTTGCTGCACTGTATACAGGCCCTAACAGACCTGCCGGCTCTGCTTGAGCCTCGAGTCTAGACCAAGGAGCTGTCAGCAGTGCCTCGGGCCAGAGGACCTCGGGGTTAAAAGGTTTAGAAGCAATCAGTAAAATGTTCAGATCGATTCGAAACCTAACAGGCAAGCAGCGGAGGAGGCCAGCACTGGGCTGACACGGGGCTCGGTTTGGCACAGGACGAGCTTTGCGGCAGCGGTGAAGGGAGATGGACGACAACACGAGCAACTCCTGTGTGACTTCATCAAATACTGAGGGACACACAGAGGGAGTTCATTCCAGAAGAGAGGTTAGAGGAGCGGGGTTTGTGGCTGGAAGGACAACGGGCGCTCGGTTAACCTTCCTCGGATCAATCCAATTAAACAAAAATGTAAAAAAAAAAAAAAAAAAAAAACATCAATTTTGAGATTCACCTGTAAAGGCATCACCCAACATTTCAAAAACAGCTATATTCCATCCTCAAAATTTGACTATTTTTGTTAGATTGCTTGACATGATTTTGCACTCAAAAACTGATGTTTTTATTAATACATTGAAACCTTTTCTGGAATATATGGATGTAAACATTCGTGCAATATTGACCAGAGCATTTGTATAGAGCAGGGGTCGGCAAGTACGTTTGGCCTCGGGCCAAATTTTTTCCAAGCAACTGAATGGTGGGCCAAAACATAATATCTTGGACAGAACCTTTTTTTCTACCAAACAAAACTTTTTTTTCCTAATCTATACTATTATATATTGTACAAAAGAGTAATTTAAGAAAGATATTTGTTTAAAATAAAGTAACTTGAATTTGCTACAGACTGTTATTAGTGTGTTATTACTGCTTTGTCTCCTGCTCCACTCTGTGGCTGCGTTATAAAACAGCTTATAATAGTAACCTGCTGATAATGTGATAATGTGCTGTCTTTAATCACCGACAGACTGTCTTTTAAGACATGAATGTGTGTAAATCTCATATTTCCCCTCTCCACACAGTTAATAATAAATGTGTATCATTTCCATTTTGAAAATGACTACTTCTTTGAGCCTAACTAACGTTATTGTAATAATTATTTTATGGACTCAGGATTGGATATCCGACGTACGTTACTCTCGCGTTACATCGTTACCCGGTTATTGTGCGGGAGGTTACATTGTGTGCACAGAGACATTAGCAAAACATTGATAGCTAGCAAGACAAAATGTCACTGTCAAAAGCAATGAAAAGAAAAGTTGACAGCGAAGGTAGGACGTACAAAGAAGAATGGAAAGACAAGTATGCATTCATCTTACCTGATTTTATTAACGCCAAACCAGTCTGTCTAATCTGCAACGAAGTTGTTGCAGTTTGCAAGGAATACAATATACGACGGCACCACGACACAAAGCATGGCAAGATCAGAGATTTTCAGTGTCATCTGGCGGGCCAGATACTATTACAGGCGGGCCAGTTTTGGCCCGCGGGCCGCTCGTTGCCGACCACTGGTATAGAGGATAAGTTGATAAGACGCAATCTTAATTGATGTTGTACTGATTTTCCATATGTGACTTATACGTTTGGTAACTAATTATATAATTATAAGTTTTGGTTTTCATGTCATTAAATTTTGTTTCATTCTTATCTTATTTTGTACTAGGGCTGGGCGATATGGTTGAAATCAATATCACAATAATCATAAGGATTTTTCTCGATATCAGTATATATCACGATATGGTTCATGCATGCAAAATCACATTAAATAATCAAATGAATGTTCATCTCATTGAACTGAATGGTGATGTTAGGTGTGATGTCAAACAAAACAGAAATATTCAAATAATATTCCTACCATAGAATTTAAGTAAAATTTGCTTGTCATCATCAATTTAGACAGCAGAAATGTGTGTCACGATATCAAAATATCTTCATATCATCACGATATGATTCCACTGAAAGACGATAAACGATAATATTGAATTATCGCCCCAGCCCTATTTTGTCCTGTTTATGTTTACATATACATTTTTGCTTGTAACATGCACTTGTGTGTCCTGTAAAGCATAAAGCCAAATATATCTATAAAAAAAAAAAAGTGACGATTTTAATTGGCAAATCTCTTAAGACTGCAAATACGTCACGTCTCTGATGATGAATGGGCACACCACACACACACACACACACACACACACACACAAGGATGGTTACCTGAGCTTCTCGGAGCCTTTGTCAGAGAGCTCGACTGCTTTTTTACATTCGTCCAGCAGGTCCCGCACACAGCCGTGCTTGTCAGGGTAGAGGGTGATCTCCTGCAACACACACACACACACACACACACACACACAGTTGATGTTTCTGCTTGAATGACACCTTTATAGTTACAGTTATAGATACATTCCATCTGTCTAAACATGTTTGAATGTGCGAGTGGCTGAGAAAAAGTGTGTGAGGAAAGCGTGAGCGTCTGTCTGGGTGAGACTGTCATGTGTTATGTGTGTGTGGGGTGTCGTGTGTGTGTGTGTGCGTGCGTGTGTGCCTGTTGGTTGTGTGTGTGTTACCTCCTCTCTGAACTGGCTGTTGAGCCATATGGACTTGAAACTCCTCCTGTTCTCAAAGTCTGTGATCTTCATCTTCAACTGAGGATGGAAGAGGAGAGAGAGATAGAAAGACAATATATATAGAGAGAGAGAGAGAGAGAGAGAGAGAGAGAGAGAGAGAGAGAGAGAGAGAGAGAGAGAGAGAGAGAGAGAGAGAGAGAGAGAGAGAGAGAGAGAGAGAGAGAGAGAGAGAGAGAGGAGAGAGAGAGAGAGAGAGAGAGAGAGAGAATTGTTATGGGACATGAATACAATGGAAAAACATATCTGCATATTGCACTACCAACCCTGTTCTGTATTAATACGAGTGGACACGCAGCACAAAGAGACCTGTCACTGTCACCTCTAACAACTGTATTCAAGACATTTTAATACTTTTTTTTAGACCTTAAATGTATTCATTAAGATGTTTTCAGACTTTTTAGACTACTGCCCTACATGTGCTGAACCCTGGTAGCATAAAACAAAGGGGATACCATTAAAATAAAAAATAAAAAAATAAAAAAAAAATTTCACCATATCAACAAATCATTTTTAGATAAAACTGAATGAGTGACTGTATGAAGGAATGGCTGAAAGGCGAAGCTAGAACGACAAACAGAAAGACAACCAAAAACAAAAAGATGACAAGAGGAAGCGTGATCAAAAGAAAAATGACATGATATGAAAGTATAGAAATGCAGAAAAAATGAAGAAAGGATCAATGTAAAGACGGAAAGACAGGAATGGCGGTGAGAGAAAGAGATCGAAAGAAAGACGGATGACAAAATAAAGTGGCAGAAACACGGAAAGACGGTGAACTAAAATGAACAAAGAAAGAAGCAAAGATGGACCCAGAGGACTGCGATTTTGAAAATGACGAAAAGATAGAGAGATGGAGAGAGACAAAAAAAAAACTGCTTTTTCCCCACCTGCTGGTAGTAGAGTTTCTTGGGCTGCCGAGGCTTGAAGAACTGCAGCAGGTCCCGCAGCGTTCCCTCATAGTTGTGTCTGAGAGGATTCCCTGGACCGTCCCTGTACCTGGCCACCACACCACCAGGCAGGGGGGAGGACGGGAGAGAGGAGGAGGAGGGAGGAGGAAGGAGGAAGGAGGAGGAGGAGGAGGAGGAGAGACAGTGGCGGCGAGGAGAGGATGAGGAGGAAGAGAGGGGAGAGAGGAGAAAAGAATTAGAAAGTGGAGAGGAGGAAACGGGGGAGAAGGGGAGCGAGAGAGACGGGAGGAGCGAAAAGAGACGGAGGGAATGGAGACAGAAAGGAGAGAAGAGAGTGAGGGAGAGGGGGAGGAGTTAGAGGAAAACAGCAGAGAAAGATAGAGGGGGGGACAGGTTACACAACATTTCTACTGAATCTGTAATGTCGCAACATTAAAGTCACAATAACAGCAGGAGAATGAGGATGTGGGAATAAAGTTCAGGTATTTCCATGTCAAGCAGGGCTGCAACATTTTCATTATATTTTCACGATCAATTACTCTGATGATTATTCTAGCGATTAACTGATTTGTCAGCTAAAAAAAAAGAATAATAAACCTCATACTGCTAGTTGATAGAAACCGATGACGGAGAGCTCTGCGGTGCTTTGCGTCAACAGTGAGGACATTTTCTTAACATGTCCCATTTCAAATTATTATTATTTTTAAAAAATGCCATCAAGCCAGCCGGAGAAAGCTAGAATAAGAGGCCTTCTAAATATAAGCGCAAAATTTGTCACTTTGGTACCAAAGCGACTTAGGAATTAGGAGCAATTATGCCACAGCTATGGATTAAACGTTTTCTCATTTTGAAAAAGAAAAAGAAAACCCACAATATTTTCTCTTCTAGATTCTCCTTACATAAATTCGTTCATTTTGTAACTTTGTTTTACTCAAACGTTGCAAAGCTTGTTTAGAAGTACGAGTTTTATATTGAAAATTCTGATCGGAAGTCCTGTTTGTTTTTTGTTTTTTTTAATTGTGGCTGGCTTGACACACACTGAGCGAGCTCGTAGTAGGCAAAGTCTATGTTGCATATTATCCGTGTTAATACAGCATTACTCCATTCCCACAGTAATCCTGTATTCAGTCTTTGCTGCGGGGCTCGTCCTCTGAGCTGCTGGGTGCGTCCGCCATTTTCAAAAACACAAACAGGAAAAGCGAGGGAGAGGGGGTAGGCTGGAAGAACCTGACGAATGATTTGCCAACAGTGTCGATAATGTCGAATAATCGTTGCAGCCCTGTGTGTGTGTGTGTGTGTGTGTGTGTGTGTGTGTGTGTGTGAGAATGAGACAGGCCTCCTACCCCTGTGACTTGAAGAACTGCAGCAGCATGGGGTCTGTGTTCAACCTCTGCGCTACCGTCTTGGCCACCTGACAGACAGACAGACAGAGCGTACATCAACATCACAGACAGATGCTACAGACAAGGGATCGTCACAGGACTACGAGATCTCATTTGTCTCAGTTAAGGAAAAACTGGAATCGGGGGGGGGGGGAAGCCGGAATTTAAAATTGGAAACAGATCTGATAATATTTGTTAGGAGAGAGTATAATTCCATCTGTGCGCTGTAAGACAGGATCTCTCCACACACACACTCGAGGCGGTGTGTGTTCTGAGGCTTGCGCGTCCTGCGGGAACACCCTACAACCCTGCACACGGCGCAGACTTCTTCTTCTTCTCCTTACCTTCAGTGGAAATGCCCGGCAGCACCGAGCGCCTGAAGTTGGTTTAAGACTCTTTAACTTCTGGCGAAAGAGCATCGTGTTATAAAACTGGTTTTGAATACGGGCTTAGTCTTTAACTCTAATTGAAATTTCATATTTCAAGTATAGTAAAGAACAACAGTTGAGAAGTGGCTTTGGATCTTTTTCCCCCTTTGTTTTGGTCTTGAAACGGCATGAAATGTGGTTAACGTTAGCCAACGTTAAAGGAATAGTTCACCCAAAAATACAAATCCTGTCATCATCTCCTCACCCTCGTGCCAAATGAAACACAGGTGAAATTTGTTAGTCCATATAACACACAGGGAGGTTGCCAGCACAACTTGGTAGCAGCCTTCTCCAAAACAACTGAAGTCAATGGGGACCTGTTCTTTAGAGTTCCAAAACAAAAACAGCCAAACAATCACACTGTGAATAGAAAGACCTATACACCATTATTTGTTGCAAATCAATCAGCTGTAGTTAAGATTTGCACTAAATGATGGTGTAAATATACTGTAGGTCTTTTTGGAGCTCTGAAGAACTGGTCCCCACTGACTTCAGTTGTTTTGGAGAAGGCTGCTATGGAGTTGTGCTGCAGCCTCCCTGTGTGTTATATGGACAAACTTCACCTGTGTTTCAACTGGCATGAGGGGGAGGAGATGATGACAGAATTTTCATTTTTGGGTGAGCTATTCCTTTAAACAACAACTTGCCCAATACTCAATACTGATCAATTCCCGAAGCTCATTTATCTGCTTCAACCCAGCTGATGCAAACAAGCAAGTGGCTTGACAGCTGGGTGGAAACACAGTCGTTCGTTCGGGTCCTACCTGAAAGTAGTTCATGCGGTTGGAGAGCGTGACCACGAAGCCGGGGTCGTTGTGGATGGTCTTGTCGCAGAAGATGACGTCCACCCGGTGGTACAGATCCCGGAAATAGTCCTTGGCCGTAGGCAGCTCGCTGCTGTCGTTCTCTGGGTCGTCCCTGGAGGGAGGGAGGGAGGGAATAAGGGAGAAAAGAGGAAGGTGAAAGGAGAGAGGGGATGAGACAGGCAGGAAAAGATGAGGAGTGGAAAAGGGGAGAGATTGGGGTATAGATGGAGGATTGCAGAAAGTGGAGAGAAAGGGGTGGGTGGGAAGGAAGGATATGCATGGAAGGGAGAAAAAGGGGTAGATGGAGGGATAGACAGAGGGAGGGATAAAGGGGGAGATGAAGCGATGGAGAGAGAGAGAGACGAAGGAAGAAAGTAAGGGCGGGGGAGAGAAAGGGAAGTGGGAAGTAAGAAGTGGGGATGAAGGAACAGAGGGAAGGAGGCAGGGGAGGGAGGGACGTGGAGCGATGACGGGTTAGAGAAAGGGTGGGAAGGAGAGATAGATGGAGGGAGGAGTGGAGAGATGGAGGGACAGAGGAGGAAGAAGGAGATTTAGACAGAAAGCGCTACTGACAAATCATCTTTATCCACAGCTGCTATCTCGTTTGATCAAACACACAAACACACTTTTTCCCCATCTCTTACCTTCCCCTCCCCCGAGTTACGATTATTTCTCCGTTATTTCATCAGAAACACAAAATAGTCCAGAGACAGGACCTAGATATGGAATTCATCTGTCTGCCTCTCTCTCTCCCCCCCTGTCTGTCTTTCTCCCAAATTCAAATATGCTTTTTATTGGCAGGACAAGACAATCTGAGTTGCCAAAACATTTGTGAGAATATAACCGACACTAATAAACAAACAATCAAGCAATGAAGGACCATTAAGAAATGAAATCAAAATACAGCAGGGGATACTGTACATCAGCAACTCATATACACTCATGTCCATTAATCTCATCTCTCTCTCTCTCTCTCTCTCACACACACACACACACACACACACACAGTCTTACTTCTGGAAGACGATGATGTCCCCGTCCATGAGCTCGTCCAGAGCCTTGTCCAGAGAGACGTCATAGTCCTGTATCCGCTCCGTTAGGTTGGGCTTTACTTCCTGGAACGCACAGGGCATCGTGGGAAATGTAGTCAGTGGGTTATATAGTTACAGAGAAGCTGCTCGGTGTGTGTCTGATCAAGAGTGAGCGAGCTACAGAGAGAGGGAGTGAGAGAAAAGAGAGGGGCTGAGAGAAGAGTGAGCAAGAGGCAGAAGGTGTGCGAGAGAAAAAGGGGCGAGCGAGCAAGAGAAGGAGTGTGAGAGAAAGAGTGAGTGTATGCGAGACAAAGAAAGATTGTGTGTGAGAGCGTGAGAGAAAGAGAGAGAGAGCATATGAGAAAGCGAGAGTGCGAGCGAGCGAGAGGAGGAGAGTGTGAAGCGGTGAGAGAGAGAGAAGCGGCGAGAGAGGGAGAGAGTGTGTGAGTGAGCATCAGATAAATATATCACCTCATAGAGGATAAGGCTAGTTTCCTGCTGAAACCCTGCTCTCTCACACATGACCGGCAACAGGTCTCCTGGTAAGGGGGTGGGGGTGGGGGGGGACAAGAACAGCAGAAAAACTTTTAAAATGCTGAAACGTCTTAATGTGAAAATTCAAAGCATTTCTACTTGGGAGAAATGCATGTAAACCCAAACAAAGTAACGTCCTGACACCTAGACTTGCATACTTACGTATTTTGCAGGATATAGGTGTGTAGATATGTCCACAATAATTTAAGCTTCTGGTTTTGGGATCATACATCTTCAAGAACAACATGACGTCGTCTGAGAAGAAAGGAGAGAAAGTCGTGAAAAATTTGAAAAAGCGGTAAGCAGGCAAACTGGGAAAAACCCATCAATAATTAATGTTAAATTGAACTCTAGTCATCACCACTGACCATTCAAAACACACAGAAACTAGTTAGTGACTTTGTAGGGCAGATCACATTACACAAGAATATAATACTACTCCTGTTAAGACTGCGTTAGTCAGTGTTTCCTATACGGTGTTAATATTTTGGGAGGCCCGCCCAGATAAATTCACAGCCCGCCAAGTCAATTTTTTGTTTTGGATTCATTTCAGTCACATGAAGCTGGCATTTCACGCCCGTGTAGTTTCCAAACAATCGAGATTCAACGGTGCCAAGTGTCGCGAGCGTGTTGGTGAACTACAACGACCAGAATTCATTGCGCCTATGATGCGGTGTCTGTGCCGACGCAAACTGAACGGGGGGAACAGGGAACAATGAGGGAAGTAGAATGAATACTAGACTGAGAGACTTCGGTGCCTGAAAATATGAGTTGCCGCTAAATGAAACGTCGGTAACAAGCCTCCAATTACCCCCCCCCCCCCCCCCTCCTCCCCCAAAGTAAACTGAACCTGTGGGGACTCCTGGTAAAAACGGATACCGAGCTGGATCGAGTTTTGACGGGGGAGAGACTTACGGTCTTTGTCGAACTTAGGTAACGTGGCCCCGCTGGCGGCCATCTCTGGATCCACCGTCTCCAGAAATATTGTCCAGGGGTTCTCGTTGTCGCTCAAGTCGATCATCTGACACACACACACACACACACACACACACACACACACACACACACACACACACACACACACACACACACAGAAACGGAAGCAGGTGTTAAAAGTGAGAAAAGTGAGTATGAGAGTAGAAGTCTTTGACACATATGCAAAAGTTACAAACGCACGCTACCACTTACCGACTTGTTGCAGTCGGCCTCGTAGTCGAGCATGGCGGGCCGCTTGGTTCCGTTGCTCCGGGCCTGCATGGGCCACAGCCTCATCTGGTCCTGTGGGAAACCCTGCAGCACATCAATAACACACACGCACTCAGACTGGGCCACACACACACACACACGCTGAGGACACACACGCTCATCCTTAGGACACACGAGACACAGTCGAGCTAGGTCGCACGCATACTTGAAACGGATGAGGAACAACGATGAGCACAAACACTTAAGGGTAGAAACGTACACACACACACACTTGACACACGCCAGCTCGCTACCAGGCAGGTCCTCAGGATGACAAACGACTTGTGCTGATGCTTTGAGGAATGAACACACACACACACACAGCGGAAGGCGTGACAACGGTGGAGAGGGGGAGGACTGGGACGAGAGATGGATGCTGTTGGGACCGTCTCGAGGGGAAGGATGGGGAAAGCGGAGGATGAGAGGACAAGTCAAGGAGGGGGAGGAGAGATGGGAGGAGGAGAAAGGAGAGAGAGAGAGAGAGAGAGAGAGGACATTGCAGGAGCGCACGGCGGGGAGGGAGGAGAGACACACTGGGGTCTTCCTCACCATGGTCTGGGAGAGGTTCTGGACGAACTCCTGCAGCGTGGAGCTCTTCAGGACCTTGAAGACCGTGTACTTCACCTTCTCCTCGTCGTACATGTCGTTGCCCTGGTGACCGCAGAACTGGTCCTCCGTCACCATCTGCCCGGAGGAGGAGAGGGAAGAAGGATGGAGATTAAGTAAAAAAAAAAACCCCTGAGTGACAGAAAGAAAAAAGGGGGGACAAAAGACGCAAACCTTGGAGAGACAGAATGAAAACCTTGAAAAAAGGTGGGAGATGGGGTAGATCAAACTAGATAGCTAGATGCAAACACCCCATCTGTGTAATATAAGAATCAAAATGGTAGGTCAGTTTCTAGTTTCTGATCTGCACATCATTATTAGAACCAAAATGGAAGAGCAGTTTCCAGTTTCCTGCTGTACTTTCCTACCTGTAACGCATTAGAGCCAAAATGGCAGGCCGGCTTCCAGTTTCCTACTGTACTTCCCTACCTGTAAAGCTGTAGCGGAGCCAAAATGGCAGGTCAGTTTCTCATGTTGAAGTGGACCTCCTGGTCGACCAGATAGACGGGCTACTTCCCAGTTTCTTAACTCCAGAATGCTTTTTCCAGCATACATTTACTGACTTTATGTCCAATTCCAAAGCTTTTCAAGTCCTGAAAACGATCAAACTGATTTCCCAGGCTTTCCAGACCTGCAATATAGACTTGTAACTCTGGGTGCAATATATGCAAGATGCAAAGACAGACCAACCTCCAGTGTCTCCATTTCCTGACTAACACAAATAACAGAGCTGGTAACTTCACAACATTGGCACCAAAATGACTGCTCAAGTTCACACTACATGTACCACTACATTTCTAAAATTACACAGCCACCAAAAACCTACTTTTGCTACACGGTTCCCTTTATCATTTCCAACCAAGAACACTTGAACGCGAGTAACATTTACGAACATCCGAATTGGAAAGCAGGATCTTACGAGGAGCCCTTGAAGGCAGCGTGAGCACCAAAAAAATGGCGGGCCGGGTTTCCCCTACCTGGACCTGCATGTAGAGGTGAGCCTCCTGGCGCTCCTTCCTCTTCTGCGCCTCCACCCTCTTCTCCTCCTGCAGACGCTCCACCAGCTGCTGGGGGATGTCCACGTCCGTCACCGGCTGGAGCACCTCGCCTGGGACACAGAGGGGGGGGGGGAGGGGCGCGGGTGAGTATTATTGGATGGGCAGGGTGGGGTACGATGCCTTTTGTGTTTACTGTAGTTACTAGGGCAGGAAACTAACTTTGTAGTCCCCCGGCTGCAAGTAGCTGGCTTGCCATCTTGCAAATTCATCACACACTTTTGACTAGCGACTAGGACTTCCAAATTATGGTTAGTTAACTTAGAGTAGACAAACTTACCAGCTACTGTCAAAACTTAACAGCATTTGGCTGGTGTTATTCCAACTTCCATAACTGATGTTAGAGAGTGTTTAAATCATCACTTTACCAAATTTAAATCTAAGTGTTTTTGTTGGCCTGTCATACTGTTAGCGG
>NW_027284406.1:0-30381 GCF_046629955.1 Centroberyx affinis | reverse complement strand
TACACTCACATACACACACACACACACACACACACACACACACACACTAACATGTATACTTGCATACACACACACTCGCACATGATAATATAAAAAAAGCTCTGTGATACATACACTTACACCAAAGCCATATGAGCACTCTTATCGCAACATATGTGAATACACACTCTCTCACTCTCTCACACACACACACACACAAAAAAAAAGAAAAAAGTGTCACCTGAATGCAAAAAAAAAAAAAAAACGTAAAAATTACGTCATGAAACGGAGACGTCAGCGATGTCCGTCCTCGCTGACCTTCATCGATTGGCTGCTGTTGTATCTCGGAGCGGTGGTATCCGTGGTGACGGAGGAGGGGAGGGTGGGGTGGGGTGGGGTGGGACAATGACCCACAAATGAGTTGGATGGAGAGAGAGGCACACACACACACACACACACACACATTTACCGGACGAGCGTGCACACACATAAACACACGCGCCGCGCAGAAGCACAACACTCGGAAGGGGGTTGAGTGCTGTAATGTACTTGGACGGACGGATACACACACACACACACACACACACACACACACACACACACACACACACACATACTGTAGTCACATGCTGTAGAGGTAGAGAATGGGCTTTAAGGTGTGGAGCTAATAGTAAATAAAAAAAGAGGGTAAATATAACCTCCAGTCAGTGATCATCATCAGGCAAAGAACCACCGTCAATGTGAACAAAAATCTATTATATTTTCAGAAAACCATTAAATTATGGGTAACACTTTACAATAAGGGTCACTAAGTTAAGGGTTAGTTAATGCTTAATAAGGGTTAGTTAATTCTTAATAATTAACAGTTAACTAATGTGTAATTTACTAATGGTGTTCATGTTAACTAAGGTATTAATTTATACATTATTTAATAGTTTATAAAGATGACTATTAAATGTATAAATTAATACCTTAGTTAACATGAACACCATTAGTAAATGATTACCAGACACATTAGTTAACTGTTAATTAAGGGTTAGTTAATGCTTATTAAGCATTAACTAACCCTTAACTTAGTGACACTTACTGTAAAGTGTTACCAAATTATGTTTTTTTTCCTCTTAAAAATAGCCGATCCTCATATCACCAAACACCAGATTGATACTACTTATGATGATGTAGCCTATATTATAAATTTATGTCACAAGGATTCATGTGGGCCTAAAAAGGTGGGTGATCATCCTTAGTGAGTTTAGGGTTAGGGTTGCGAGCTTTCTCAATCTCTATGAGAAACGCAAAAGAATACAAAAACATGTTGAATTTTTTTCCGTACGTGACCGGATACATTGCTTAAAGTGAGTCCAGTCTCCACCTCCGGACTTTTCATCGGGACAAAAACACCGCGAAGAAAGCCTCCCGTCTCTCCTTCCCAGCTGTGAGGGGGAGAAAGACCCAAATGGACGCAGTATGTTGCCCACTCTTCCTGGCAACAACTTGTTCCTGCAACTCTGTCAGTCGCTTCCTGAGATCTCGTCGATATTTTAAGGGCTCACAACCGACCCCCCCCCCTCCCTCCCCAACCGCCCATCCATCACCCTCCCCTCCCTCCCCCCTCCCATTCCGCGCCTCCCCTTCCCTCTCGGCGGGGGGTCCCGGGCCGAGGATCATTGCCTTCGATCGGAGGGGCCTCTGATTGCGGGATTGGGGCGCTCGCCGGTGGAGTCGCCCGGATCAATCCCACCGATCCCACCATTTGGTTCCCACTGTGCCTGATGACAATGTTGGCATTCCGCATGCAGCCCGACAGGCCTGATCAAATCTACAGCATCGATCCGGATGGAAGGGCAGCGAGAAGCCCAGGCAACGCGGACACACGTGCACGCACACAGTACAGTACACAAGCAAATACACAGGGAACGCCCACAACACACACACACACTCGAACCGGTAAACACATACATACACAATACCTCTTAAAATTCGTGCTAAACTAACATAATGAAAGGATTTTAACAATGGCATAAAACACAATAACATTTTGGCGACAGGGCCTTGAAATTTGACAGGTCTTTTGTAAGGTCTCCTGTACCGCAGAGGCAGAACTACGGCTCCAACAATGGCTCGTTCGTCTTGAAAATAGCGAAGGAGTGCCACTTGATCTTTACCGCGGTAATTGTGGGAGACGGCGATTCCCGCTGTGCTTTCGTTTTCATGCCCAAGTTCACACGCCATCAGTCAGTCTGTCGCAGTTGCAACC
This sequence comes from Centroberyx affinis, assembly GCF_046629955.1. Taxonomy (NCBI): domain Eukaryota; kingdom Metazoa; phylum Chordata; class Actinopteri; order Beryciformes; family Berycidae; genus Centroberyx; species Centroberyx affinis. The sequence goes on along the minus strand of NW_027284406.1, from coordinate 28,145 downwards.
CGGAGGTCCGATGTTGGAGCAGCCGAGGACGTGGCGTGTTCGGCGTGACGCGTCGCACGTCAGCTTTTACAAAACCTGCTTCTCTGCTTGTAGACTCTGCTAATTAAAATCTTGTTTTAATTGTACCTTAATTAACACCAGGGGAAGACACTGTTCTTCCGGAATTGATTCCAAAAAATCAGCAGTTTCTGTCACTATTATAACCCCGAAATTGATTTTTTTATAAATGGAAAAGTACCTACAAACCATGGTTCTTACATAGGACAGTGGCTGATAAAGTAGCTGGTGTTCATTTTCCATCCTACTATAAAATGAGAAAAACCCTGTCCTTCTGTCTGCCTGTCTGCATCCATTTTGCTCCTCAATGGGTCGGCCAATCAATCTGAAACTGCACATGGGCATTGAGCATTGGCATAGGCAGGGACTGACAAAGCTGATTTTTCCATTTTCCCAAATTTACGCTGTTTACGCTGTCCCAAATTTACGCAAATTTACGCTGCGCATGCCACAGAGTTGTGGCGCACGCATCCCCGGGTATGGACTAGTCCTTACCTTATTATTATTCTGATCAAAACTCAACAAAATGCCATGTCATTCCTAAGCAGTGTACAAAATGAACTCTTTTGCTCACCTGCCAAGGGCTAGTAAACTAAAATAAATTACCTGCCAAGAATACTTTTTACTGGCCAAAATAATTGTGTTATTTTGTCTATAGAATCAGGCACTGTGTGAAGCGTTCAATAAAGAGACAAGAGCAGGTTTAGATTTTTAATTGAAAACCTGCTCACTTATACAACAGACCTGTTTTTGTCTTCATTTTCATTATTTTACCTTTTAGTGGCCTCAAACCTGTTAAGTTTCAACTAACATTAGGCTAGTTAACCATCCAGAGAAACAGAAGTTTAGACATTAATGCTTTGTCTAGAGCACTGTGACAGGCAGCCAATCAGGAGCCTGATATAGAGCAATTTCTTTGCTTTGATTTCATTGGCTCATGGTCAGAGAACGTGAAAACAACTAAAGACCAAAGACTGCATATAACATTCAAATATTATCTTCACAAAAAGTTCTGGAGTTTCTCAGCACTTTTTCCTTTTTGTTCCATTGCCTCCTGTAGTCGGAGCGCTGAAGTCAAACAGAGCTTTGCAGGAGCTCCACCTCACCAGCAACCTGCTGAACAGCTACCAGGATGCCATGCAGCTGGGCGATCTGCTACGCTACAACAACACTCTACGGACGCTGGAGCTCAGCAACAATGCCATAGCAGACGCTGGTAAGGCTCTCGTGTCTGTTGGAAAGCACAGAGCAAAACAAATATTAATATTTATTCAAAGCTGCACTGGGCAAGATTTTGATTGAAAGACACCTGTCTTATCAGCCTAAGTGAGGAAGTGGAGTGTCCCATCCTCTCTAATTAAGATGCTGTGGATTCATCCTATTTGCTCAAATGAAATTCTGGTGTCAGGTGTGGTCACTGGTGGGCAATCTTCTGCACACAGAATGAGACATATCAAGGCTTCCCAGCAAGCACTTCAGTTTATTTATGCTGGGTTAAGAGTGAAATCCAAATGTGTCTCCTAAACAGCAGTGAACGAACGCTCTGTCCAGAGAAAACTGGACTCACTATGGACAGCTGAACCTCTTCACGTACTGACGTCATCTTACAGGATTTCTGAGTGACAAAGTCCTCAAAATTCAAACAGTTACTACAGTTACTCTTGCTGCCATTTGGGGCGAGCGTGCAGCTTTAATATTAGATATGTGCCGAGGTAAATAAGCAGAACCTTCGACACAGTTCCTGAAACTCAGGTACCAAGTAAAACTGGTAAAACAATGCTGTAAACCTGAACATGCTCTGCTTTTTACCTTAAATCAGTGTATTGTTTTCTTGCTGTGTGGTGTGATCCAGGTTTGGAGGAGCTGTGTGACGGTCTGAGGTGGCAGACAGCAGGCCTGAAGGTCTTACAGCTGAGGAACAACCAGATCACTGCCAGCGGCATGGTCCATCTGGCCAAGGCTCTGGTGAGGAACACCTCAGAAACCCCCTATAGAAATGTCTACTTTTATACATTCTCAGTTGCATGTAAAAGAAAAGAAGATGGTATGTGCGTAGTTTAAATAGGCTGACAATGCAAGATGGAGGATGTTATTGTCTCGTTTTGTCCATGTGGTATTTGGAACTTTGTACCAATATTTTGGGGGCGTCCTGGTGTCTCAGTGGGCTAAGGCGCGTACCGCGTAAAAACAACGTCCGGGGTTCAGATCTGGCCCAGGACCTCTCGCATGTCATCCCCATCTCTCGCCTATAAGCTTTCCTGTCTTTAAAAAAAACAACAACTTTATACCAATATTTTGGATGTCAGCATTAAAATATGACAACATTCTTCAATGACACCTATTGACAGTTACTAGTAAGCCACTTGCTGAGATGTGTTACATTTACTTTCTCATTTGAAGTTGTTTAACAGTATATGGATTTGGTGCCTTGACTTGAATTGCATTAGCATCACGTTATGAAATTTGGTCTACACATTTTGCTATGTTAGAACATCAGAAATTCCCCTTCCGTTGCCCTTTGTATTGTTGCATGCGTTGCTTAAAGCAGTGGTTCTCAACATGGGGTCCTTGAGGGGGTTCCAGGGGGTCCCCAGCAAATCGCTGAATTGTTAAACTTCACCATTATTTCATTTACAAGTTAACACAGTTAGAGAATGCAGAAGAATGACTGTTTTGATCATAGTTTCTCTGTTATCTCTCTACCTACAATACAGATAGTCACGGAATCCTGGACAAAATCATATCTAACAATAAAAATAGTCTCAGATTTGGGTCCGATAGATAAAATCTCATCAAATGGGGTCTGTGGTCCTAATATGGACTAAACTAGGGGTCATTGATATGAAAAAGGTTGAGAATCACTGGCTTAAAGGATAAGTTTGGCGATTTTGGACCTATGTATAATTTGTCTCTTACATACCTGTAGTACTTGGACCCAGAGAGAATATTGTCTCTCCAGACAGCTGCCAGTTGAAATAGCAAGCTCTGTTGCTAGGCCTCCTGCTGCTAATAAGTCCAAACAGGGTTTGTTAGAATATCTCCAAAAAAGCTAGTGTGAGAAAATGATATGGCGACAACCAACGTATTTCTATCCACTGCACCGCACCATTTCCACTCAGTGGATAGTCTTCTACCAAACTCTACTGTTTAGGACTGTCTAGATCACGCTGCCAGCAACGCACTCTCACCTCAGAGCAGTCTGCTGTAGCAAAAAAAATTGTTCTCTGTGATTTCCAGATTAGTGAAAGTGTACGTAATAGCGGAATTGTGTCACGTTTACTCTCAACTCCCATGTGGAGCCTACAAACAGCTTTTTGGAGATATTTTGACAAACCCCATTTGGACACATTGTTAGCAGCAAGAGGCCGTTTCAACCGACAGCTGAGTCTGGATTCAGTATTCTCTGCAGGTCCAAGTACTACAGGTATGTAAGAGACAAATAGGTATGAATGAGGAATGAACGTATTTTCAGAGCAAGCTAGACGAGAAAGATACCTGCCTGCTCCACCAAATACTGGCCTATCAGTACCAGCTACGCAACACTCACCTTCGCAGAGAGTGTTAGCTTGTGTACTGGATGAATGAAACTTCATCAAATGGCTTTGTCAATCCGATACCTGCATTCCACTATCCAGGACTGAAGAAATGAAGAGCGTTGGGTTGGGCCTCATCCGGAGAATCTCCCCCTGAAAAACGACCCGCCTCCGCACGTTTGACTGTACAGTCCTAATAACATGCATTCCTTCCGCCTGATTGGCAGCGTAAACTGCACCTTCCTGTCATGTGAGTGGCGATTGGGGAAGTCAAAAGGCTAGAAATTAAAGGCCTGCCTCCTGAGAGTAACACACACACACACACACACACACACTTCCCCCATCTCCTCCAGTGCTACCAAAAAGAGGAACAGTTTGATTAAATAATAGATGTGTGTTAAGGAGGGGCGCTCATGCGGCCTGCCAGTCACAGGGATAAGTAGATGTCCTCGCAGGCCATAATGATGATAATTAGACCCGCGGCTGGTCGTGTCGAATATGATGACGGGGAGAGCTGTTATTAACCTTTCTGGTTGGTGTATCTGCTTTTCCTCTCTGTCCCCCTGGCTCACTTGTCTTGTCTCTTGAAGGACTGAGACAGGGAGGGCAGATGTGGACCGGCGCTATCAGAACTTAGCCTTGGTTGAAGACTCAAACCATGAGATCCGGCGAACTTTGGTTCCCAGTTCGGAATGGTCATTATTGGAACGATATCGTACATTTAAGTACATTTTCTACGTTCACGTAACTCACTGAGGTGAGCGTGTCAAGCGGGGCTCTTGTTTTGTCTGCTTTGCATCCTTTCACTATTTTTTTATTTTTTTTCAAAGCCAACATGTCATGTGTGAACGCTCACTGTGTTTTTTGGTGTGTTTTTTTTTTTTTGGGTTTCACACTTCTCCACCCCCCCCCCCCCCCCCCCTCAAACTTCTCACTCCAACCCTCCCGTGGTTTACGTTTGACAGGCTTCAACCATGCTTGACTCTCACACACTCTCAACCACGCAGTCGCCTCTTTAATTGTCTGGTATTATCCCCCATGCATATCCATTTGAGATGCTCTTCCTCCCTCTCCTCCTCCCCTCTTCGCTTGCAGAAGCTTCTCGCCACCCCGTCGGATGTGGCGCCGTCTCTCTCTCTCTGTGCGCCCGCGACACCGAGCCGGCATTAGGCGCTAGCGCGGCGGAGAGGAGGGGGTGGGGAGGGAGGGGGGTGGGTGGGGGGATCTCAAGTGTGTTTGTTGTCACCGCGGTGCAAATTAACTCCGAAGAAGACGCTCTCCGGGTCTGTCGGTTGCCTTCCCCGGCTTCCTTTTCCGCCCCCGCGCTCCCTCTCTTCAGAGCGGTGACCAGAGGAGTTTAACAAGGGTGGCGAGGCGAGGGGGGGACGGGGGGGGGGACGGGGGGGGGGGGGCAACAGAGGAGTGGGTGGTGCGTTCCTCTCTCCGCACTCTTGGGCAACATCAGCCCCCTCGTGCCCCAGACACCCCCACATTTGTACGCCAGCTGATCAAGCTTCAATGCTAATGTGCCTCCGGAGAGTCGAAACAGAAGTTCTGAGCCTTTAAAATCAGATGAAACATTTTGAAAAGGAATAATAATGACCATATAACAACAATAATAATACTAATAAAACACTTCAACACTTGCACACTTAAAGGAGCATACTAGTAGAGTCCTTTTTACCCCAACATTAAAATGTAAATTTGTAGTATACATCATAGTAAGCAGTATCAAAGTGATGTGTAAGTTATATGATGATTGGGTCTTTTAACGGAAAAAAAAAAAAGCATGACTTAATGCTTTTCTAAAATTGATCAGTATTTATGTTGGTAGTTTTATTTATCACTACATATCTGGTCTGAACTAACTCCTAACCTTGAAAATATGCATCAAAATATGAAATATCCCCACCTACAGCATCAAATTTTCAACTTTTCAGTGACATGGGAATCCTTTTCGTGGTCATTTGTTGGTGGCAAAAGTAACAGAATCCATGTCAAATAGTATTTGGACCCAGGCAACGGCTGTGATGAACGTCGATGAATGTGACCCTCTGAACCATGTTTTTTTTGCAGCCGGTGCTGAAAGTCTTGGAGGTCCTGGATTTGGGAGAGAACATCCTGGGGAACGAGGGCATCCAAACCATCAGGGAACCTCTGATGGTGAACCGGTCAGTGCTGCAGCTCGGCCTGGCCCACACTCACATCACCTGCGAAGGTACAACAACCCACGCACAGCTATCTATTCGCAACTGATTGACACAAAGTACAATGTTTGATGGTTGTGTTTGAAGTTACAACTGAATGAGACACATGCTAACATAATTTAATTAAGGCGAGGCATCACAAGCGTCCCAACTTTCATCCCATTAGAATGACATTTTATATATTGAATATAAATACAAATATAAACATTTTTTGTATTTTGACTTGTATTCATTTTGTATTCTATTTGTTAAGATGTTCGAATTAGCCCATATTCCATAAAAATAGACACATTTGCATGAGTTAGAGACTTTTTTCCTCAGTGGATGAAGTCTATTTATTGTTGCTGATGATTGTTTTGTATATTTTATGAAACTACACTAGTTATAGGAGTCATGTCAGGTGTCAGGTACTTATTTTTAGTACATTACATTTACACTTTGCAAGTACAATGTGTTGTCACACCCTTGTAAGTACGTTGTGTATTAGGTATATTCTCATTAAGTGCCTGTATCATTGTGTACATATAATACAATTCTTTCCCATAGATTAATACAGAGGTTAATGCACTATATTAACTCCATTGTAAAGTCTTCCCCTTTTTTAGGAACAATCAAGTGATAGATCTTCAGTTAAATCCAAACAGACATCCTCGCGTTCTTCAATTTATCTACTCTCTTTTCATGTCTTTGGTCTCATATGAAACATTTAGCCCACATGTCCATGAAGTTTTAAATAAACATAGCCTAATTGTGTTTTAAAACTGGTAATTTTACCCTTCAGATGATCACCATTCAAAAGAAGCCTCCTTAGATTGCTCTAAAATTTGTTTGCCCTTGAGTCAAGTTCAATTTGTAGTTAACAGAGGATTGCAACATTTACCTTTGCACTGTTGCACAAAATTCTTATAATGAAGACTACTAAATGAATCCTTTTACCTCATCACCTCCCCATAATGCTGTAATTTGTAGCTAAACAACATTACGAAGATTCCAGGGAGCATTAGCTAGGCCTAAGGACTGGCTAATTTACTTTACTTGGGCCAGAGGGAAAAAAAAAACTGCTAATGATGAGCTGAATGCTACCTGAGCAGATTGGAGTTTGAGTTCTTTCAGGCAGAAATAATCTTATTATTTGAGTTACATCTCAGTGGTCAAAGGCCCAAGAACCAGTTTTTCTCTGGCTAAGAAATGTTAGACTGAAGCCCAGTGAAAAAGATAAAGGGGTAAGAGAGGAGGTAGCTAGTATTATAAAACCTAGTGCTCTTGCTAGTATATGAAAACTCTAGCCTACCTTAGTTGGTTAACCGGCTAGCCTAGCTGATCTTCCAAGTTCATACTAGCCACACTAGCCTGTAGCTATCTAAGTAAGCTAGTTAGCTAGCCTACTGACCTTCCAAGTTCCAGTTTAGCAGTTAGCTAACTTTTTGGCTTCAGCCATTGAGGCTTTTTTAAATTTCTGCCTGAAGAGTGCCTTTGAACTCGTTCTTTTTTCATTCAAGCAACAACCCCAAACCAAAGAACACCTTCAACAAATGCCTCCATAGACAGAAACCCAATAGAAGCAGAACCTCTATCCTCTCACTTTTGAAAAATTGTATTTGTTTCTCAAAGGTAATCGTTTTGTAAGTCGTTTTGAGAATTCACCACCACAGTGTTTCTTGTAATCATTTTCTTTTAGCATGAAGCAGATAACACAAGCACTAAGCACTGTTTTCTTTTTAAAGCCATAAATCCAATTGGGTATATTCCCAAGTATTTCCTCCTGTGAGTGAAGAGCTCAAATTCAGAGGTGTACTCTCACTGATAAAGGTGCCGTGGCGTTGGCCGAGTTCCTTGCGGAGAGCCGTCAGATTCGGCGGCTGGACATCCGTCAGAACGAGGTGAAGGTTGGCGGCCTGATGGCCTTGTGTCTGGCCCTGAAGATCAACCAGTCTCTGGCCAGTCTGGATCTGGACCACACACCCCAACATGAGCATGTAAGTCTAGCAAGCAGTTACAGATTGGCTCCCTTGCTGATTCACTGGACTGTAGATACTTTCTTCTCTCTCAAATTGATTGACTTAAGCCTTTGATACAAGGACTGACGGACACGTGATGTCCACTTTATTAGGTACACCTACCTATTTATGCCAATGGCTCCTCTAGACAGTGAGTCAGTTATAAATAAAGCATCAGTATGCAGCATGCACACAGACTGGAGAGGTTTGGTTACTATTCAATTAAGCATTAGAACAAGATGCTGATTTACGCCACTTTGAATGTGGTATGGTGCCTTCTGGGATTTTCTACACTATAGTGTCTAGACTTTACTGAGAATGATGCCATAACCAAAACCCATCCAGTCATTCATGAGATGTAAGAGGAGAATGGTAAAACTGATTAAACCTGACAACAGTGGTGTGCAATAGAGCATGTGAATTTGTATGAAAATGTACACAGCTAAATATATTGTAGATTGGGACTTTAATTGTCATCTAACTAAAAGCACATAAAATCAAAGGAAAACAGTAAATGGTAAAATTAACCATCCTCCATTTTTCATGTTGGAATTTGTAATGAGTATAAAAGTATTACTTATAGTTTGGAATTCTTTTGAACTCATCTAGCTAGTGATGTTGCCCCGCTTTGTGTCTCAGCTCTGCATGCATTCAAATGAGTGTTGGGGCTTTCACAGAAATTATCCTTCTAATTAAGAATTAAAGGTTATTGGTGACTGGAGGATTACTTATCCTTAACATCTTGTCTTTTGTGATACATTCAGAGTCGCTGTGGTCACAGATTTGTCACTTGGAGACACAAATAAGTCATTTGTGTCTCAGTTCATCAGTGAGACAGTTTTTTTTTTTTCCCTCTACCTTCCATGGCTGCAGAGGCCCGAGGAAAACGATGCCATAACTTTAATACATGCCCCTGCTGGATTCACAAAATAATTACCCACACTTGCCATCTGTTTGTCATGATTTTATCTCTGCTAACTTATTTGCATATTAAAGCATTAATTAAAATCTCCAAGGAACGGAATGCTTACTTTAAAATTAACTCTGAAGGCGATCCGTGCGCCGCTTCCAAAGTTGTTTTATTTTTGTTTGCAGTGGTTTTCTGTTTGTCTGCTTGTTGTTTACACGATTAAGTCTGATTTTTATGAAACGTCTCCTCTGGCTAAAGTCAAACGGCGAGATGTGCCAGTTTGCGGGGAAGCGGCTTTTAAGAACCATGACGCTCTGTGAATGTGTGTCATTAAAGCAGGGACTTCTTCCCTTCACTTTGCACATGCACCAAAGCCTCCATATTGGTGGCTCTGTTTTCATGCTCCTCTAAGCCACTGAGAGACGTGATTAGCATTTCCACCATTGTCGGGAGTTAGTGCGGTTGGGGTATTTTAAGGGAATGGTAATAAGGGAATTTTTAAGCTCTGTCAGGTTTTGGAGTCACACAGCTGGGATTTGTCTTGGCGTGGCATATCCAGGTGGGAGGAGTGACGATTGTATTAAAAAGCAAATCTTTCCATCAGAAAACAGCGGGTGGCCAGATCAAGTGTTCTCACTCGGCGGCTCAGTCCTATTCCCCAGGTCGCCGCGGAAAAGACGTGAAAATCTCATTCTTCTGAAGGGAAAAATAAAGTGTGGGCACGGAATGCGAGTGAGTGACGGGGGGGGGGGGGGGCACTTTTTGCGCGCGCGGATGTGTGTTTGACAGAGTGCGTCGGCGTCTGCGAGTTCCTGTGTTCATACATGTGCCTTTTGTGTCTGTGTGTGTGTGTGTGTGTGTGCGGTTTTTACGGCGATGCGGGGGGCGATTGTAGATGCGCATATTTAAAAGGCGGAAAAAAAAAACAAGGTGGCGAGAGGGGAGGAAATCTGGGTCCTCTCGTCTTTGTTTACAAGAGTCTGATTTTTCATGTCTGTTGCCACGCTGCTCCATTTGATCGTTGGCCTGTTTGCCGTTAATTATTAATTATTTACCCGTCTAAAATATTCATGGAGCCAGGCCCCAGTGAAAAGCAGCCCTTTCCGAGGGGCAAGTTTCTCTGTAGCCATTGCAAGGTGGAGCTGTTTATACATCCTTATCAGGGGGGAGGGGGGGGGACTCTGTCAACCCGACTAATGAACTAAACTTCCCTCGCCGACTCTCTTAATCGGCCGGTCGGGGCGAGCGAGGCCGGGCGTCCTGTTTACCTGTTTTTGATGCTTCAATATTTGGCTTCGGATTTGGCCCCGACGCGAAAAACGTGCTGTCAGCTGTTCTCCGGGCGGAGGAGTGCGGCGATAGCGGCGGAGAGTGTCCTCTCCTGAATGTCGCGTGTCAGCGAGGGTGTAGCTGTCGGGAGTGTGGTTGTCTCACTGAGTGATAATTACAACGCCGTGGTGTGTGTGTGTGTGTGTGTGTGTGTGTGTGTGTGTAGGAAGGAAAGGCAACAGGAAGGGGGTTCAGCCACTTGTCTCAGAAACCCTGTTGAGGGCGAAGGAGAGGAGCGGTTGCGGTTCTGTGGAAGAAAGCGAGAAAAGGACAGCAAAGTCTTTTAATGCTTAGAGCAGTGATTCTCAACCTCTTTCATATCAAGGACCCCTGATTTAGTCCATATTAGGGCCACGGACCCCCATTTGATGAGATTTTGTCTCTCGGAGCCAAATCTGAGAATACTTTTATTGTGACTATCTGTATTGTAGGTAGAGAGATAACAGAGAAACTATGATCAAAACAGTCATTCTTCTACATTCTCTAATTGTGTTCACTTCTTGTAAATGAAATAATGCTGACGTTTAACAATTAATCAATTTGCTGGGGACCCCTTGAAACTGTCTAAAGCAGTGATTCAACCTTTTTCATATCGAGGACCCCTAATTTAGTCCACATTAGGGCCACGGACCCCCATTTGATGACATTCTGTCTCTCAAACCCAAATCTGAGACTATTTTTATTGTTAGATATGATTTTGTCCAGAATCCCATGACTGTCTGTATTGTAGGTAGAGAGATAACAGAGAAACTATGATCAAAACAGTCATTCTTCCACATTTTCTAATTGTGTTCACTTCTTGTAAATGAAATTTTAACAATTCATCAATTTACTGGGGACCCCCTGGAACCCCCTCAAGGACCCCTGGTGGTCCCCGGACCCCACGTTGAGAACCACTGGTCTAAAGGACCCCTGGTGGTCCCCGGACCCCACGTTGAGAACCACTGGTCTAAAGGACCCCTGGTGGTCCCCGGACCCCACGTTGAGCACCACTGGCTTAGCGGGTAAAGACGTTTTCTTGTGTCGCTCTATTCTGAGCGATTGTGGACGGTGCGAGACGCTCTGGTAGCTAAAAAGCTTTGACCAAGAAAAATAAGCGATGTATTTATACATTTCAGTACATTCTCACAGTGATTTTGTGTTGTATTATTTATGTTTTTATAGAAAAAAACTCAATATAATGACTTGAGAGCTTACCAGCGACGCCAACAATGGATGCAACCGTTCTCCAAGCATCGTTTTTGAGACGTTTCTTCCTGTAGCCTTTCAAATAAAAGTCGTGGAGAACTGGGAACGGCTGGAATCGACTTCTCATTCATTTTCCATTCGGAAGGCAAAACTACTGCTCACGGAATTAAAGGGAAACGAGGACGCACAGAAATCTGATTTCAGCTCTGTCAGCTTTTCTCAGCCGACAAGCTTGCTGACCGTCCACCAGCCCTATAGGACGGGGGACGCTATTCGAGGGAAAAGGGCGGATTCTTATTTGAGGAATCGCATTAAACAGAGGGGGGGTTCCTGGGTATGTTTTGCGGGCACCCTCGCTGTCACGGTCAGTCCCAGTGGGTGGGTAGGTGACAGGACAGCCTGACCATGCATGTAGTCGGCACTCAGGTTTCAGCTGGCGTCATGATAGCCCCGGTGCTCTGGGGAATACGGTACGTAGGCAGACAACGGCAACCAGCCAGAACAAACCTCCCAGCAAACGCCTCAGAGGGCAGGAAGGAATGGCTCGGGGGGGGGTGGGGGGGGGCCAGGGTTCACACCGCTACCGGATCAGTCAGTCACCTAACCAGACCGGCGGGTACATCTCACATATTTTCCTTCAGGCTATATTTTAACCTCTATTTAACCGCCGTAGATCGCCAAAGAGTGATGACCCAGGCCAAGAGGAAATCCGTGGACGGAGGTTCTGACAGATAAAACCGCTAAACGCGCGAGGAGTGCTACTGGCCAGCGATGCAGATTAAAATATAAATCAAAGAGAAAACAGGAGGACACAATTAAAATGGGCTTCGGGAGATGAATTAGATGTTGGCCCTGTGCGGTTCAATATGTGGAACGCTGAACTAACACCGCCAGGGTTCATTCCATAATACTCACAGTATTATGATGTACTTTTGTCCAACAAATGGATGGTTTCTATATTCTAGGATTAGGTGCACTTTGGTTATGATCAAGCCCACCTTCAGTACACTTGACTGCACTTATCACTAGTACTGTTGCACTATGTTCACCAGTGTTTCCCTGAACTCCAACTTCTTTTAGGGTGAGCAGCTCTTTAAAGGAAGGGTGACCCAGCACCCATTCAATGGTAGAGGAAACTCTGGGATACATTACTGCAAATGCCATGTCAGGTTTTTCCAGACTGTTTCTCTTTAGTTTAGTTATCAGAGAGGAACCTCCATCATATCAGAGGTGGAGACACTGACTGTGCTGATATCTGATATTTAATAAAAGGCCGATATCTGCCTCATATATCGGTCTAACCCCAGTTAAAACTACAATACTATGATAACTTTTTCTACACATCACCTGAAGATGTTTAAAGCTACAAAAATCCTCTTGTATCCCTCCGCTAAATTACAACATGCTCAACATTTCTTGTAGTAAGACTCGACTTTTTACTCCTGATACCTCTGAAAGGGACAAAGCTGGATGAGGCTCTCCAGCAGACGAGGGAGGGAGGGAGGGAGGAGGGTGGGGGTGGGGGGGGGACAATCCCCTGTCTCTCTGCAAACACAACAACAGCAGCAGCAACACACTCCTCGCTGCACTCCTGATGTATTTTCAGGCAAAAACAGGCATATTTGCCAGCTGTGTAATTTACTGCGGCTCTCATTTGCATATTAAAGCCTTAATTAGCCCCTCTGAGCGTGTGTGTGGCTGTGTGTGTGTGTGTTGTGTGTGTGCGTGTGTGTGTGTGTTGGGGAGTGAGGGGTTGGGGAGGGGGCTGTAGTGTAATCATTGGACGTGTAGTCGGGGGAGTGGGGGGGGGGGGGGTAGATCAGTGTTTTGGGGTCTAGAGGGGGTCTAGAGAGGGGAAAGGGGGGGGCGGGCGGGCGGGGGGGGCCGGAGTCATGGTTCCCCCTACGGACCGGCTGGTTCCGATGTGGAGCTGGTTTCCAAGCTCTTCCCCCTTTTGATGAATAACACTCATGTCTCCCTGTCATTTTTTTTTTTTTTTAAATTACTCCCACTCTTCCGAACCAAGAGGTGTGACCCACGCTTTCACAGGAAGTAGGGCCCGGGTATTTTTTTTTTTTGGTCTCATCTACTCGTCGGTTAGAAGTGATAAGAGTGATAGCTGGCAGTCAGGAGAATAGGTGGGAATGAGAAACCGCAACTCAAGGCTTTTAAAGTCTTAATGCTGGGATGTTCCTGTCTGGCAGAGGTGGAAAGTGGAAAGTAACTAAGTCCATTTACTCGAATACTGTACTTAAGTACAATTTTGAGGTACTTGTACTTCGCTTCTTTATACTTCTACTCCACTACATTTCAGAGGGAAATATTGTACTTTTTACTCCACTACCTTTATTTGATAACTTAAGTTACCAGTTACTTTGCAGATTCTGATTATTAATACAAAATATAATCAACTAATAAATTGTGATGTATTATTATAGATTACTGTAAGCTACCCAGCAGTATATAAAGTAGTGGAAATCAGCCCCACCTTTTCCAGCTGCAACATTAAAGTGATGCTTACACATTAATGCATCAATAATTATAATTCAATAATATAATATATACTGTATTATTCTGAAATGGGCCATTCTGCATAATGAGTACTTTTACTTTTGTTGCTTTAAGTACATTTTGATGCTAATACTTTTGTACTTTTACTTAAGTAACATTTTGAATGCAGGACTTTTACTTGTAACAGAGTATTTTTATACTGTGGTATTTCTACTTTTACTTAAGTAAAAGATCTGAGTACTTCTTGCACTGCTTTCTGGTGACCACATAGCAAATTTTCCCGATGTTAATAAGTGTTGATGTTTCAGTGGCAATTATTCGGAGTTGACAAGTGTTGACTGGAGACTTGTCCACTCATAGAGCTGATATGGCTCTGTGGCAGCTCCGCAAAACTACCCAAAGTGTTACGAATTCACTCTGACGGGTGTGGACTGATAGTGTGGACTTCTACACTCTCCCAGATAAATTAAACTGAGGCTTTTGCTCCGTATCACCCCCCCCCCAACTCCCACTTCAGAAGATACAGCTGCCTTTCTCATATAGTTTGTGTAATTCTGTAAAAAAAAAAAAGTTGTGTTTTCAAAACATTATTCCGTTAGCGATATCGCATATGCACGCGAGTCAGTGAGATTCAACAAGGTCGTTTTATGCAGAGCAGGCTCCTCTCTCTCGGCGGTCTTAGCCCAGTAAGTCCGCATTCCCCCCCCCCGTTCAGACATGCAAGAAGCGCGCTCAAACAACTCGGCATAATGACCAAAACACTGAAAGTTCTGCAATTGATATGGGGCCTCCTCTGCATAAGAGGGGGCATATGTATATAAGCCACGCATAAGTGGGGGTATCGGATCGCATCGCCTTTTTCCGACGGGCATGTCCTGAGGCGCCACGCTCAAACAGCCCCCAGTCACCCATCAGCAGCTGGCAGCCCCTCATCTGACTACCATGAAGCCCTCTGCGTGTCTATCTCTCTCTCTCTCCTTCTCTCTCTCTCTCTCTCCCTTCATCCACCAAGCCACATCCCTTTCACTTTTGAATGGCGGGCTGACTGCAGAAATTGCCCCTGTCCACCATGCGCGCTGCATATTTCCACTATGAATATGAAATGTCTTGGCAAGCCTTCAACCACCTTCAAAAGTGAGAGCCTCCCTCCCTCTCTCTCTCTCTCTCTCTCTGCCCGTGAATCGGTCGACCCGCAAACTCCGCCATCCCTCCTCCGGCACACACACACACACACCCGGTATCTTCCCCCCCCCCCTCCACTCATGAAACGATCATCCCATCCCTGTAGGAAGGAGTGGTGAGTGATCTTCTCCGGTTGGGCGCCAAAGTCACCGAGTGAAGGCGAGAGCGCCACCCCAAAAAAGCTCTGCGGATGATAAGGTGAGAGACTCCTTCGGGTGGAGGAACGAAGGAGAAGGGGCTGACGCTTTGGCGGGTTTGCTTCCGTTCGGGACCCCTCCCTTCCCCTTCGCCGCCAAACAAGGTCCCCCCCCCCCCCTCTCCTTCACCTTAATCCGCGCTCGGGGGGGACGGCACGGCTCCCGATTGCAGATCAATACCGGCCCCCGCGATGATCAGCACTTACCACGTCGCCGTGTCCCGGACCGGGCCCCCGCAGGAACCAATTTGTTTATGGAGATTTAATTGAGTTAATGTTAAAAAAGCAGGACGACTCTGAGAGCCGGGGCTGTATCGGCTGATTGTGTTTGGGGATTTTTGTTGTAGACCACCCCCCATTCCCCCCACCCCCCTGCTTGGTATGGAAATAAGAGGACCTAAATGGGGTGAAGCGGGTTTGGGCACGCGCGAGGCCACGGAGCCCAAACGGCGCCGGGCCAGCAATCCTCACCTGACAGACACGGATCTTGAAGGAGGGAGAAGCTTTTATTCCACGGTGTCCTCTACTCTGTCTCTAATGAGCAATGACTTTGAGGATATCCGAAGAGCGATGCCTTTGTCCGATACGCGTCGAAGTGAAGCTCTGCAGCACGGGATCCACCAGATTCTCCTCCGTTTTTTTTTAGTAAAGCCGTGTTCATCTGTCTCATTGCAAAGACTGTTGCTATCACCTTTGACCCACCTCTGTTGTTCCCCTTCTCTGGACTTTGATAAGTCTTTCTTTCTTTCGTTCAGAAACTTTTGGCCTTGTGCACCTGCTTCTTTTTTACCCCGTCCCTGCCCTTTATGCCCCCTCCATTCTTTCTCCTGCATTCAGCGTTCTTTTAAAAGCCAAAGCACCTTGGTGACAATGCGGGATGTTTGCTGCTCTGAAGCCTTTAGTTGTCCGTTGTAACATTTGAAGGCCGAACCGAACGGCTCTACCTCGGTCCGGTGTCGACATACCACCTCTTGTCCTACGTCCTGTCCTGCGTGTCCCTCATCCCTCTACCCTAGCAACCCCCACCGCCGTCCTGTTGCCCCCCTCCCAGTCTGGTCCGGGCACCATGGAGGGGAGGTAATTGGATTTGTTGTCACCTCCGCTGGCTGGCAGGCCCGGCCTGTCTGCTCGGCTTAGCGATGAAGACATCAGTGTGACAGGGACCCTGGGAGAGGATCAGCTGGTGTCCTGGACGCCACTAATAAAGCCCTGGTCATGCCACGGCCACGGCGGCATGGCTGCAGCCAGCTGTTACCTCTGCCACCCCCCCCCCTCCAATGCCAATGCCCATGCCACAGCTTGGGGAGTCGGGGTGAGATGGTGAATGAGGAGTGGGCAGCCTTATTAAAGCAGATGCCAGTCCTCCCCTCGCTCTGTTGGAGAGGTCAGAGAACCCCCCCCTCCCAAACGCACTTCTGTGGTTCCGGGCAATGTTGGCACTAGATGCCAGTGTCCTGGCATTCCCCATGACACACTGTGTGTCGCTAGGCATCTTATTAAAGCGCTGACAGGAGGCCAGCCAAAGTCAAGGTCTGTAGTTTAGGCATCACTGCAGCTGTCCCCTGGTTCACCCCCGTCAGTGATCAATAAGGTATTTCCATACCCCCAGTGTTCCTGCAAAAATACGTTTTTTATGTTCTTCAAAAAAGTGCAGGACAAACCTAGTTGTTTTTGGGGAGTAGATTTAGTTTGGCTCGGTCATAAGGTCAGGAAAAATCAGAGTAATAAGTAGAAACCAACAAATTCCAAGGGCTCCAGTTAGCGCTGTATGTGTGCATCTGTATATTTGGATATTGTATTGGTCATTTACTGTGAATGTCACTCTGTGTACTTGCCTGCATATACAGTATTTGTACATGGGGAGAGAATACATCACAAGTGTGTCTTTACAGCAGTTTGCCGGCATGTAATACCGTCACCGTGCACGGCATCAGGGTGTTCGATAATGAAGGTGCGGCGTTGATGGTGGCGTGGAGTCAATGAGAGTACGATAGTAATGACGGCGTGGCAGTGATGGCGGCGGTAATGACGGTACGAGCGTAACGACGGCATGGTGGTGATGACGGTGTGGCGGTGATGACAGCATGGCGGCGAGTCGCACCGGAGGTCGTCAGTAATTAACAGGCCCCTGCTTTGCCCTGCTGTCATCAGCCCCTGTTATTAAATCAGCGTAGCCGTTTGAGGACTGGCGCAAAATTCCACGACTTTTCAGTGACTTTCCTTTATTAAGACAGAAAACTTCGAGGACCCGGAAAGTACTATGTTTCATGACGTGTTTGTGACAGTTTTCAGTTTGAAAAGTCAGACATGAAATACGTTTTCTGAGGTTTTTGGAGTCAAATTTACCCCTTCCCCTTTGATTGCAATTTTCGGAGTTGTACCAGAGGACATGCTCCTTCCCAGTCATTAACTCGAATGCTATTGCTTTTGACGCCTTATACTTATGAAGTGGAAGCAGGAGGCCTCTCCCACACATGTCCAGTGGGCTGGAGAACTTATGAGGTTTTTACACATGGAGAAAATAAAGTGTACGTTGGGTGGCTCTACAGGTAAATTTTATAAGACATGGCAACCATTTCTGACATACATGAAAACGCTAAAACTATGTACTCTTCCATAACTGATTCTTATTCAAACCAAATTACAATGTAGATTGGCTATAGACAGCCGTGACTAATATATACATCTATTTGTTTGTATGAATGTATGTGTATTTATGTTTACATCTTTGATCTATTTTGCCATTTGTTTATGTACGTCGGGGAGGGGGGTATACAAATGGACAACATGCAAACTTTTGTATGTTGGTATTTCACACTGAATGTATTACAGAGTTGTTATGTTGTTAAAAAAAAGGAAAATAAAATTGTAAAAAAAAAAATAATAATAATCAGCTAATAAGCATTAATACACCTCTAATTCAAAGTGTGGCTGAAGTAAGTGGATACATGCCAGAAATTTTCCACAACTTTGTCAGAAACCACAGTATTCCCTCATTTTAAATTCAACTGTCAGCAAGATATTTTAGAAATTCCATGACCTGAGGGTAACCTGTGCTGTGGAAATGACCCTCACTCTTTTCAATGGAAAGAATTAGAGCTAAACCTGCTCGACCTGCTCCTACTCAGGTGAACACGTGGAGGACAGGTCAGCAGGCTGTCACTGAAACCCCCGCGATAAACCCAGGCACGTATACTCCCGGGTTCAAATCTGGTGTACGACCTTTGTTGCATACCTTCCCCATTCTCTGTCTCATTGTTCCTGTTCTCTCTCCGCTCTGTACTCCCTAACGAAAACAGAAGTACCGTATGAATCCTCTGAAAAAGAAAACGCATGCAAACGGACCATCACAGCGTCACCGAGAACGTTCTAGACCGAGCATTCACACACCCACACACAAATAGCATAGAGGAAATAGCACTTGATGAGGCAGGCCTATTTGAGAGGAAGTCCAAATTATTACCCATGCTAGACAATTTGGTTTGGAGAAAACAACTCTCTGTTTCTGATTCAGGAAATCTAGAAGAGACACAAATGAATCATAGACTGTAGGAGGAAAATCCACATGAAATCCATGAGTACTTGAAGCAAAAAAACATTAGCATGTGCATTGCGTGTGCCCTAAATAGACTATGAGGGCAAAGTAATCCATCATTTTCTCCTTTTCGCTGAATGTGTTACTTTACCACTTTGAGTAGTGCCATGGGAGGGTCACTACTTCCTTTTCTTCGGAGAGAAAATATTACCATGGCGTCAACTTGAAACACTTAGAAGGCCACAACCATTACTGCTGCACTTGGACCCGTGGCTTCACTTGGACCTTAAACGCACAGTAATGTAATTTCTGCCGCTAGGTGTCTCTCAATCAAAACAATAACAAAAGACGTAGTTCGATGACGTCGTGAAGTAGCGTGGGATCATGGGAGTTTTTTTTTACGGGGACAGCTTCGGCGACAGAACGCGCAGCAAACGGGAATGAATAATCGTGATCCGTCATGAGTGAGAGATAAAAACAATAGAATGAAAAAAACAACAGAGCGGCTAGCTAGCTAGTTGGCCGACTTCCTTCCTCACTCTCTGACGTATCATCTGGTGTTTCCCGTGTTTCCCCGGAAGTTAGGGGGTAAAGGGGATATGACGCCATGACAGGAAGTTAGGGGGTAAAGGGGATATGACGCCATGACAGGAAGTTAGGGAGTAAAGGGGATATGACGCCATGACAGGAAGTTAGGGGGTAAAGGGGATATGACGCCATGACAGGAAGTTAGGGGGTAAAGGGGATATGACGCCATTGACAGGCGACCAAATGAAACGCACCGTTACCTTGAATAAAATGACGGATTTCTCTGGGTTTGAACATTGTTGGAAACATTTGGGATAATGTAAGTACACAACTCAAAAAAATATATAACACAGGTCTAGTTGTTTTTAGATATTTTAATGCGGAAATGTTACATATTATACTTTTAACTATGATTATTAACTAGGAGGCATTTTCTCACTGTAGTGTATTTCTTTTTCCATAATGTGAGGTAAAAGCTGTCCATTTAGTGTAATTTGCTGGAATGTCATTTAGACTCAGTGGTGTGTCTGGAGTTGAATCAGTTCTGGGAGGGACTGAAGGGAGGGGGGGGGGGGGGTAAGAAAGAAAGAAATAATTAATCAGTTAATATTCCCTCCATAACTGTTGGTTCAGTGGTTAAATATACCACCAGGTCGGATTTGGAGGGAAATCTGCTGTATTGCTTTACGGCACAAAACAGATTTAGAGGGGAATCTTCTGGATTGCTTTACGGCACAAAACAGGAAGAGGGCGCTGTTCTTCCAGAGCAAACGGAGCTAAAGCTTTCAGTTTCTGGCAAAGGCAGATGAAAAAATAACTTCCAACACGTTTATCCTCTTCGGGGAGGGGGAGGGGGACACGAAGCAAGAGGGTTTATGGGAAACGCAACACCGTAACAATCTTAAAGCTCGCTGTACCAGCTCATGAGAAAGCGGGTCATGACTGGTGGCTTGGTGGTTATGATAGTGATGATTATGATGCTGCCTCTGACAGATGACCTGGCATGACGCAGGTGTCAGTGACCCACTATATCCCACATACACACACACCTCACCAACACGCTAAGCTGACAGGACGTCATCGGAATTATGTCATCTGGAACACTTCCGGACATATGGCTAAGCGTCAGCTCTGGTGTAATGTGGTGAAATGCAAAACAATATTTTATAATTTTTGATGATATAATCTGATCGTCCTCTCTTGTATGTGTATGCATACAGACGCTCCAATAAATCCACAGACATATACTGTATAACACAAGTCACAAGTACACATTGCATACATTTTAGAGCTGCAACGATTAATCGATTAGTTGTCAACTATTAAGTTAATCGCCAACTATTTTGATAATCGATTAATCGGTTTGAGTAATTCAAAATTCTCTGATTCCAGCTTCTTAAATGTGAATATTTTCTGGTTTCTTTCCTCCTCTATGACAGTAAACTGAATATCTTTGGGTTGTGGACAAAACAAGACAATTTGAGGACGTCATCTTGGGCTTTGGGAAACACTGATCCACATTTTTCACGTTTTTCTGACATTTTATAGACCAAACAACTAATCGATTAATCGAGAAAATAATCGACAGATTAATCGACAGTGAAAATAATCGTTAGTTGCAGCCCTAATACGTTTACTAATGACTGAGTCCATATAATCAAAGGAACATGAACAGTAAAGATATTTTGTCTTTGCCAGTTGCATACACGCGTACTTAAAGCGATCCATGAACTCGACAGAAAAATCACACAAGCTGTACTCGCTTGATGCTGCCGATTCCTCCCTTTCGATTTCCTCCCGGCTCTGTCTGGCGCCTCCGTCCTGACGGCAGAAAATGTCCAGAAAAGCCATTTGAATAACCAACCCTTAATTCCCCCCCCCCCCCCCCTCCCCTCCACATTCCAATTTTAGCTTGGAACTAAATGCCACAGCGCACGAGACAGGGGGTGCTCTGTTTTGCGTGAGGAATATGACTTTTAAAACGGCCTGTAATTCAGCCAGCCTCGTAGACAACACGGAGAAAAACTAATGGCGAGGCAATTGGCAGAGTTTGCCCTCGGGGAGTCCATTTGGGAAATGTCACGGGCGCGGAGCCTTTTACCGAGCCCTGGATGCATATTCACCTGTGTAAAGACCCAATCACAGGTAGCGCCACGGCCACTGTCTACCCACTAAAACTCATTAAACGCCTCGGAGAGATGGCGCCGAGGAACGCCGGGAAAGGCTTGAAGAGGCGGCGGAACTCGAAACGCCTCGTCGCGCCATCCGCTTCCTCCCTCGCCAATCCCGGCGGGAGGAGCGGCGGAGGAGGTGGGAGGAGCCTCGGACCTCCTCCAATGAGCTTTTGAAAAAAAAAAAAATGGTTGAAAAGGAATGACGTCCGCTCGTTTTTTTCCTTTTTTGGTTCAGCCTTTTTTCAATGTATTTAGATGGGAGTAAAGGCAAAGACAGACCTAGAGATGAGTTGATCACTTAAGAAAGTTTAATAATTTTTTGGTGTACCGTTCCATATGATCATTTAATTGGTATAATATCCATATATGAGAAGAAGTAGAAGAACGTTTTAATGCATGGTTTTTATTACTTTTTGTTAGTTTTCATGTAGTATTATTGTTATTCTTATATTTTGATTTCATGTTCTTAAAGTTTCAAAGTGCAACCACAGTTCAGGCAGGTTCAGAGAAAGAAACAGGAAATTTCTCAACATCGTCAACGATATCCAGTTTAAAAAAAAAAAGAAAAAAGCGGAAAAAAAAAACATCAAGATGGAGTGTAATCTCTCTCAGCCAGAACAAGCAACAGAGTTCAGCTTTACCTGTGCTGAAAAAAAAAAAAAAAAAAAAGTGTGAAGATCAATTAAGCAGCGCTGGCTGGAGAGCATGGCCGGGGGTCTCGGCGGTGGTCTCTCCAGATAATCAGCAGCCCAGGGCCCTCCATAATCACATGGAGGAGTGTTAGCTTTCACACACCGCTGCTAAAGAGAGGGATTAGAAACTCACACAGCCTGATAAATACAGGGTAGGGCGGTGAGAGAGGAGAGAGAGAGAGAGAGAGAGAGAGAGGGGATGGGTATACTGGTAGGTGTGGCAGTATAAGCTCATACTGGTGAAGCACTCGTGTTTGAGAGGTGCGTGTGATCGTGTCTCTCTATCCTCCTGGGCATAGACAAGGGGTGGAGAAAAGAACTTAAATATCCCGCTCAAGTCTAAATACTGTTACTTTAATAGAAGTAAAATCACTGTTGTAAAGATAAGTAAAAGTAATGAGTATTTCTAAAAGTATTTATGAAGTAAACAGCTTATTTAAAATGTTCTCAGAGTAAAAGTTACTTAAAAAAACATACACTTTGTATGATCTTTCCCATACAATGCTAAAAGGATGGCAGTTCAATATGTGATATGTTATAGATGTGGTCATTATTCTATATGTGATTGCAAAACAATAGAAAATATCCATTCTCATTATTTAATAACATCAAAGCTTTGACGTTTCTTTTGCTAGTAGCTATCCAACTAGCTAGCAAGACTAGCAAACTAGCTAGACAACAACCAGGCTAACACACTAATAATGCAGTTGCTGGATGGAAACTAAAGCTACAGTACTAAGCTACTATCATGTATGAATTTGAGTATTAATTGTTACTGTTAGTTAACTTAATGATATCTAAGCTTCATGGATGAATGTGAGTATTAAATGTTACAGTTAGTTTTAACTTAATGTTAACTAAGCTACTATCATGGACGAATGTGAGTATTTATTGTTACTGTTAGTTAACTTAATGTTATCTAAGCTACTATCATGGATGACTTTGAGTATTAAATGTTACAGTTAGTTAACTTAATGTTAACAAAGCTACTATCATGAATGAATGTGAGTATTAAATGTTAGTTAACTTAATGTTAACAAAGCTACTATCATGAATGAATGTGAGTATTAAATGTTAGTTAGTTAACTTAATGTTAACAAAGCTACTATCATGAATGAATGTGAGTATTAAATGTTAGTTAACTTAATGTTAACAAAGCTACTATCATGAATGAATGTGAGTATTAAATGTTAGTTAACTTAATGTTAACAAAGCTACTATCATGAATGAATGTGAGTATTGAGTATTAAATGTTACAGTTAGACATTTCCTCCACATGCTTTAGCAGGTTTGATGCAGATATATTGGAGATTAGCCAGTTCTTGATGTAATGCTGATGGAGAGCCTATAAAATACTCTCTAACAGATGTGATTTAAAATGTTGCCAATTACAATACTTAAGTGAAAACATACTAAAGCAAAGGTAAAATTACTGACTTAAAAACAAGTACACAAAAAGGGACTCAGTTACAGTAACAAAGAGTAAATGTAATTTGTTGCTTCTTAGCTGTCTGTAGCCTGTGTGTGTGTGTGTGTGTGTGTGTGTGTGTGTGTGTGTGTGTGTGTGTGTGTGTGTGCGTGCGCGCGCGTTACAGTGCGTCTGCATTTTCCGTCTTCCCATCTGTATTTTTGCATACGGGGGTCAGAGAGCCAGAGAATATTGTCTTGTTTTATTCCCGTAATATATTTTGAGCGTCTGATATCCCAGCTCTCTGTTTTCATCGCTGTGACTTTACGTCGCTGTCGCCGTCACCTCCCCTGCCTCTCTCTCCCAAAGAACCTCGGTATAATTATCAAATCATAACTTCCCAAATATGTTGATATTATAATTACCAAAAAAAAAAAAAAAAAAAAAAAAAAAAACACATGCAGAAGACTCCAGTGTAGCCCGATGACAATACATGTGTAGGTTAAAAACAAGCGTGACACCACCTCCCGCTCCTTCAACACCATTATTCTCATAATTGCTGTAATGAATACTTTGGCACCCGTTCTTATTTTATCTGTATTTTCATAGCATCTAGGCCCTCCAAATACTATGCAGAGCACCGAAAATGAATGGCTGTTTAATGTACTATAGGCATCAGTGTGTGAGCCGGGCTTGTCTTTTATTGTGCTTGCTTTTAAATGACAGGGGAGAAGTGACAGTTTACTTGAAAACTGCGCTTTATTGCGGTTTGTTTGTGCTTTTGCATCCGAAATCATTAACTTTAATTGCTGAACAATGAAATGCAAAAAAAAAATTAAAATACGATTTGCTTTTATTGGGTTTAGGTAATGCATTTATCTCTTACTTAAAGATTACCCAGCTAGATTAATTCTATAACGGATCTGATTTTAGTCTATTCTACCCCCCCCGCACCCCCCCACCCCCCCCACCCCCACCACCGCATTGTCAAAACTTCACAGTCAAACGCCTTAAATACAACAACATAGCTTTGTTTCTAACTGATGAACATGAAAACATATTCTCTCATCTCTCACACTCTCTCTCTCTCACACACTCACACACACACACACACACAACTTTGAGAGCGGCAGATATTCGGTATACAACAGTGACATCTTCAGTTGAACTGATGGAAGGCTGCAGAGCGGAGCACAGAGACCATGTGCAATAAAGGAACAATGGAAAACCGTCTTAAAGCATCTTTCTGTCGGTCTGTTCTGTCTGTCGGCTGTGGCTTCTCCAGAGAGGGGGGTGGAGGTGGTGGTGGTGGTGGTGGGGGGGGGGGGGGGGGGGGGGGGGTGGAGTTGAAATAGCTGGTAATTACTGCCGTTTATATAAAGAGAAAAGGGCTCTTGAAATATGCTCAAAGTGCATTCATTAACATTTACTCAGCGTTATTCCACTTCCGCAAAAAAAAAAAAAAAAAAAAAAATAGAGCGATTCCTCAGTTTGGTTATATGGTGCCAGCCGTCAAAGTTTCCTGACGTAGCACTGGGGTAAAAAAAAAACCCCCAAAAAACCAAAACGAATAACACACTGACAGCTGTTTGGGTTAATGCCGTTTTAACTCCGTTTATACAGTTCTATTCTAATTGGTGGAGGCTTTAATTGAAGGCGTTTTGCGGCGTCGGGGAACGTGTAGATTTGGTTTCCGGGTGATGGGGGGGTGGGGGTGGGGGATTGAACTCCTGACCTCGTGGCGATGTGATCCTCGGGTGTAGGGGAGAAACTGTCCGGATCGAACAGTTCACAGATCAGCTACTGGAGCTAGTAGGGATTCAGTGTCTTGCTCAAGGAAACTTTGAACCTGGGTCCTGTGGGTTAAAAAATCGTGGAAGGAAGGAAACCCTGCAGCCCGAATAGGCAAGGATACTGGTCACTCCGGTCAGACCGATATATGGAGCCAATACTGTCCTTTTATTAAATATCAGATATCCACCTCTGATATGACAGAGGTTCCTCCCTGACCACAGTCTGGAAAAACCTGACATGAAGTATTCTTTTCTTTCTGCACTTTATTTATTCTGTAAATTAATTTGAAGGCAGTAATGTGTCCCAGAGTTTCCTTACCATTGAATAGGTGAGGTCACCCTGCCTTAAAGAGCTGCTAACATGAAAAGTATTTCATTAGTCTGGGTTTCAGTGGAGAGTTTTAGTGTCCCATGATGGTCTAAATGCAGTTTCAGAGGCTTTTCCACCCTGATAAGAATACAATTCTGGAGGAAACACTGAATACTTTAAAAGATATCAGTATCGGCCTTCAAAAACCCACATCAGCTGAACTCTACTGGCCATGACACTAATAAGGAAAAATTAAAGATTGGCATTTGGTGCTGGGAGACTTTTTAAAAATCAGTTTCAAGAAAAAAAGAAAATCCTAGAAAGTCATTTTTTTTATACTTACCGTATATGAGTCTATATCTTTCAGGGTGGTGTAAATGTTTTTTGCTGAAATGTTCCATAGGCTGAGGAGACATTAAGCCGGGGAGGAATTCATAACTTACACACCTCCGAATTTAAAGCACTCACATTGTTGATCAGCCTCAACAATATGACTTTTAAAAAAAAAAAAAAAAAAAAAAAAAAGACACAATACGCCACTCGCATAATACTTGAAACTGGCATCTGAAATGTCATTTACATATATTAGCATATAAAGTAATTGGCACAGATGCCAAGGAAGCAGCCGCAAACAGATTAATTGTCATCGAGCAGTCGCGGTGACATAGTTAAAAATGAGCTCCTTTTAAGGCGCCAATTATCAGAGAATTTTCCAAAGTAACCTTTTTTTTCATCAGCGATTCCCTTCCGAGTGTGTGTTTTCTCACACGCACACACACACACACACACAGACACAGAGACACACAGACAGACACATAATATGCATAGTATCAGCATCCTAAACGTATAAATATTGTAAATAGCTGTCTGTCGTCTTTCAAGTTTTCCGCCTTTGAAATCAGGCCACGCTGCATCTCGGGCTGAAAACAAGCACATGTGCCTTTTGTTTAGCTGGGGAGACGAGAACAAACGGGCGAACGCTCTACACACACTCATTGTGAGAATCCATAATGAATTTCCACAGATAGGAATAAGAATTGCCTCTGCTGGCGCTTCCATATGCCGCTTATTTTTTTGTTTTTTGTTTTTTTTTGGTGTTTTTATGAACACATTTTAATGCGCTCGGGAGAGAGAGCCTTGATTTAAGCACAGGTATTGTTATGCTTTGTGTGTGTGTATGTGTGTGTGTGTAAATCTCATAAATGATCAGCCACTGAACCCGCACATGTTCACATTTGATAAAACACCGTCTCTCTCTCTCCCTATCTTTCCATCTTTGCACCGATTTAGGAGTTCAACTTAATTCGAGCATTTTACGGTGCATCGGAATCACAATAAGCCACGCTATTGCTCTGTGATCACCCCCCCCACCCCCCACCCCCCCTTATATATGGCACTTGCTGACCCTGTGTGTGTGTGTGTGTGTGTGTTTATGGGAAACAGTCCATCCTCAGCACATACAGTAGCGGCGCACCCGGAGAGCTCTTCAGGGTAATAGATTGGGAGCGAGGGGGCTAGCCGTAGCTCCCGCTCTTCCTCCCCGGTAATAATTGGATAGTGGCTCCATTTGTAAGGTTGTCTTCGGGAATGCAGAGCTAACAAATGAGCTAGTTTAGCCGGGCCCGCACCTCGGAGAGCTTTTTTTTTTTTTTTTTTTTTTTTTTTAAAACGCCGTCCCCCTGCTCTCTCTCTCTCTCTCTCTCTCTCTCTTTTCCCCAGCCGCCATCTTAACTAGCGCTGAGACGGCGGCGGGGGGGGGGGGGCCGGGAGGCCGGGGACGAGACGAGGAGGCTGAGCGTTCCCCAAAATATGTCGACGTTGGAAATTAGAGTTGAAAAAAAAATCAGCCTTTTTATTAAATATCTTTTTTTTTATTTAAATAGCAGATATCAGGCGGTCGGATCTGATGTTGATGGGAGGTTCCTCCCCGATCACGGCTAACAGAGGCTGGAAAACCTGCATATGAAGTTTTACGTTCTTTATTTTCTTTTTAAAGGAGCTGCTAACCGCCCCCGAAAACAGTGGTTCTCAAACTGTGGTACGGGGGCTACGAGTGGGACGTGGAACTCTTGACTGTAGTGAAAAACCCTCTGAAACCATTACAGTGTTTAGAATTTCTTAATTTGTGCTTTACCGGCGTAATCCAAAATTTTGAATCGACTTAAAATGTTTCCATATTTTCAATTTTCAATTTCTGTTTCAGTCTGCACGCGAATGAAGACATTTTATTTTTACTTAGGCTATTTCTCCTTAACTTAACCAGGTGAGTCCCATTGAGATGGTCCATCTCTTTTGCATACATATGCACTCATATGGCTCATTGGTACTCGGGACAGTTTGCTTTGATCAGAGGTGGTAGTTGGTTTCAAAAAGTTTGAGAACCACTGACCTAAAAGAATTTCATATGTCATATATATTCATTTTAATGGAGAGTTTTAGTGTCACTTGATGGTATAAATGCTTTGTTTTCACTCCATTTTTAAGGGGGTAAACACTCATTCCTTCCGATTTTTAGGAATTTCGTGGGCGTTAAATTGCTCAAATTTTAAGATGGAATATCGGCACGAACTGCCAGGTATCGGCAGCTTTAGTGTG
>NW_027284405.1:0-20795 GCF_046629955.1 Centroberyx affinis | reverse complement strand
TAGAGAGCAAGATAGATAGAAAGATAGAGTCGGGAGTCTGACTGGACTGTGTTGGACACTCTAAATTGTCCATAGGTGTGACTGTGAGCGTCTGTCTGTGTGTGTCTGCACTGTGATGCACTGGAGACCAAAATGCATGCTGGGATAGGCTCCAGTGTGGTGGCCCCCAAAGTGTTTGCACTTCAGGGCCACCGTGCTTATTCAAAAAGCATATGTATCATTTGATTTGATTGTGAAGTGTACTAAATCCCACATGGCGTTCATCCTGATTTTTTTTCTTATTCAGATGTTTTCTTTGGTCTGATCAAAATGTATGAAAAGTCATTGTGCCAAACTGGCATAATCTCTAATGCTAAATTAGTCAGATTAGATTTTTCCTGATTGGCTGAGGAACAGAAACAAACTCTGCCTCCTTATCTTCTGAATTCAATGTTATATTCATCTAGTTATATTCAGTTAAATATGTTTTCTCCAGAATTACAGGTCTGCTATTAAAACGTCTATTACTCAGTTGTTTTGATAATAGACCTATAATTACAATATTTATTTTGAATGCAATATTTTTGCTTTGCCAAATATGGTGTCTGTTCTCCATGGAGATCCACACACACACACACACACACGCACACACACACACACACACACACACACGCACACACACACAGAGTTACAAACAGACTCAATGACAAATAGAGGCAGAGATTTACACAAACATTTCAGTTACACACACACAAACTTCAGTTGCGCGCACACACACACACACACACACACACACACACACACACACGCACACACAGTTACAGACACAATGACAAATAGAAAGTGAGAGAGAGGCTTACAGATGCAGAGATTTACACACAGAGACAAAGCCAAGACATCCAGTTGTGCAAACACATGAGCGCACACACACACACACACACACACACACACACACCGCCACACACAGCCAGATAATTCAATGGCAAGTTGCCCATTTATCCAAACGCTGTCTGTCTTGTAACTGGTGAAGATTCTGGCTGATCCTGACACTGATCCCACATTTTGACTCCGACCAGCCTCTTCCATTGACACAAAGCAGACAAACAGAGCAAATCTGATTCCACATAACAAGAGTAATCCCATCAGTCACACACACACACACGCACACACACACACACACACACACACACACACACACACACACACGCACACAGCACAACGTTGGGATTTGACAGGAGTGGATTCAGACTATGGTAAAAACAGATTTTTTGAAGGCCAATAGTGATTCAGATATTTTTTGACTGAAGCTTCCAAATGCCAATATTTTATAGCGATAAATACATTAATTTATGTTGATTTATATTGACAAATTTTCATAATACAAGACAAAAATTAAGTATTCAGTGTTTTATTCTTATCAGGGTGGAAAAGCCTCTGAAACAGCCTTTAGACTATCATGGGACACTAAAACTCTCCACTGAAACCCAGGATGATGCTAATAATAATAACAATAAATTGATGCATATCTGTGTGGAATCCAATTAAAATGTACTTTTGTGCTGGAAACATTTTTACCTGTATTGGATAGCAAGCTTTTTTTTTTATTTTTTACTGTCTTATTTAGTTACTTTTTTTGTGAACAACATTTTTTTTTTTTACAAACGGACCAAAACACCAAATAAATAAACACCAAATAAAGTTATTATTATTATTATTAATATTATTTTTTTTTATTATTATTTTTATTATTATTAGTAGTAGTGGTAGTAGTGGTAGTTGTATCAAAGAGTAGTTTATATTTATTCTAAAGTCTATTTTACAGTACATTAAATATGTGGAAAGTATGTGGTAAGAAGGAATTACTGGAATTGTTTTATTTATTTATTATTAAGTTTTAAAAAATATTCATGTGCGCATTATGTGGAAACCTACCAGGTAAGTATGTAATACCAGCTACAACATTAGTACCAAGTCATTATCTTGTTAAGTATTGTGTGTTTACTATGAAACTATAATGTAGGTGTCATCAGTTTATTTCACAGTCGTCTTCCCACATTATTACCTGTGAATACCACAGATATTAACCTGGTAATGTTGAATTAGCTAGACACACTTAGTGAAGCCAATGCATCTTTAATGTTAATACCAGTAAGTACTTGTTACCACATACTTACCTGTTAGGTTACCTGATATTTTTTATTTTTTTTATTTTAAAAAAAAGAGCAGTAATTACTTCTTACCACAGAATTTCCTTGCTTATCCGTTATTTAGTGCTACCCATACTTGTTCAATAATTTTAAAAAATCACCTCTTAAAGCTTATTTTACAGACTTGCTTTTATTCTTTTATCCTATTATCTTTATATTTTCTTATTATTTTGTTTTTCTCCTTAATATTGTTTTTACCCTTTTATTTTCTTATCTTCTTGGTTTTACTTACATTATTTAATTTGTTACTTTTAGTTTAAGGCACACATAAACTCCTTTTTTTTTTATTCTTAAATAAAAAAAAAAAGACTCAGGTGAAGTGAGAGGAACAATTAAGTCTGTGCAAGGACTTGTTGGCAAAAATACCCCCAAAAAGTTTATTAGTTAGTATATTTCTACTATCATTTTTTTTTTTTTATAGAGTCCCAGAGACAAAGCCAGGAAAAAAACAGAAATGAAGTTACTCGACAAATAAAATTTGGTCATAATCTGAACTCTGAATCCACTGTGTATATGCCAGGTTATGGAAAATGTATTCATCAACCCCTGCTTTGACTTTCTGTTGTGCTAAAAACGAGTTCAAATGTCACTGCATTCACTGGGTGTTTTATTTTGAGGGTCTTATTTTCTATTCCGCCTGGGTGGATATTTCTGAAATGAATGAGAAAATCAGCATTTCGAGTCGGTTGTTCGGGAATTTTTGGAGTTGTGTTTTTGCGCCGAAACTTTTGTACGTCAGAAGTTGAAAAAAAAAAAAAAAAAATCGCTGGAGGCCAGGGAAAGTTCCGGTGTGTTTGCAGGTTGAGTTGTCACTGGAACCCCTCCTTTCTGGGTGGTGGTGGGGGGATAGTGGTCGCATCTCACTGGTGTATGTATGCACGATGGGACTGATTTTGACACACACACACACACACACACACACACACCTGCCTGTCTCCAGAAGCGTTGTATTATTGATAGAGAAGCAGTCGGAGGGTGATGTTTTGCACCGCGGCTGAATAAATCAACACCATGAATAAATCACCAAATCAAACCATATTCACAACCAGGCAGAGGCCATCAACCTTATCTTGCATCGCTCTCTCTCTCTCTCTCTCTCCTTTCTTCGTCTCTCACAACTCTCTCAAGTTTCCCCTCTCTCTGCCCACCCCTCGATCTCTCCCCCTCTTTCATTCTCTTATCTGCTCTCTGTTATTCGGTTCAGTTTCATTCCTGCTTCATTGGCAGTGACAGGAAAGAAACCTGTGTTGCCAAAGTGGTATGGAATAAATTGAGGTAACGTTATGAACATTGACAGATGACTCGTCGCCACTGCTGTTATCGGCAGTAATTTAATAAAGAGGCGTTCGATATTAATTCAATTCAACTGTCCCATCTAATTTATGATAATGATTTTCTCTGCGTTCCTGTGTCCCTTTCCCGAGATCAAAGATGGGTGAACTCGGGTAAACGTTCATAGCATGAATATTTTCATTTCTATATATGCATCTACCATAACGAAAAACTTTTGCTTCTCTTTAACTTACTTTAACTATATTACACTTGACATTGCCTTCAATAAGAATGAGCAAAATATTTCATGACCCTAAAGGTCAAGCCAAACCACTGATAACGCAGTGCAGGACTGTAGAATGTCAGAAATACAATGGTGTCAATAGGAAAATGATTTTTTTCTAGGGTTAGACTGATATATTTATTTGCTGATATTTGGGGAGGATATTGGCTTTTGATGATATTTGGCCTCAGATGTGAGCTAGTCAGTGCCATTATTATTACTAGTATTATCTTGGTTTCAATGGAGAGTTTTACTGTCCTATGATGGTATAAATGCAGTTTCAGAAGCTTTTCCACCTTGACAAGAACAAAATTGTGGAACAGTTTTCGGCAAATTTAAAGGTAAAATTTAAAGGTCTTTAAAGGAAATAAGCTCTAGAGCTCCATTGTGTTACCCTGACCCTTTTCCTTTAATTTATGCATATATTATGTCTTAGGAATTGTTATTAATTGAAATTTGTCATATAAATTCAAGAAATCAAGGGCAAATTCAAGAGGCAGCTCCACGCCAAAAATATCAGTATCAGTATCGGCCTTCAAAGCCCGTATTGGTCGAAACCCTAATTTTCCCACAATTCCTGAGAGGTTTGAATATTGAGGTTTTCTGCAAAACCCTGACATCCCTTGATTGATAGACTGTGCACCGGAGGAAAAACGCTTCCTCCCACACACACCCCGCTTGAAAGGATAATAACATTTATTATTAGTTATTATCATTTCTTATTAGGTACAGTGCGAGGAAATACAGTATATCAATATTGAAATCAGGATGGGAGTGTCAGGAGGGCAATAACCTTTGACTGGCTTATCTTGAGCTATAATATATCATGACCAAAGTATCATATAGAGACAAATATTTGATTATGTTATTGAAAACCCCACAGATTTCTCAGTCACCTTTACTTTATTTCCCATTTTACTGTCTAGGGAGCAGCTCACGATTTTACATTTTGATGACATCAAAGGATTGACTAGTTTATTTTTGTAACAGCAATATATGTAAGTTTTATATATCAGAATATTAAATGGTTTTATTTAATATTATGATTTTGAAGGGAGGCTATAAGCCAAGAAGGTGAGATCTGAAGTTTGGCATGGGACAAGAGTAATAACCTATTACTGCTTATCTGCATTTAATATATCATGATCAAAATCTCATATATGGGACAACTATGAGAATAGTTTAATGAATATTATGAATGGAATTAAAGGGAAACAGCACTAAATTTTAAATGGGGAAAAAAGAAGTGCTCTGCAGTCAACTTTACCATTTTCCCAACTCAGTCTCTATGTATCTTTAACAAGTTCGGACTGCAGTATACTCAAACAATAAGTTTAAGTTTATTTATTTATATAGCACCACCACATAGAATGTAACTAAAAGTGCTTTTCATAAAATGCATAGATTAAAACAATAAATTAATTGTAAACAGTGAATGGGTTAAAGCCATTACATTGCATTAAGATAAAATTAAAGAATCTAAAAAAAACAAAAAAAAAACAGACTGTGCACTGGAGGAAAAACAGTACATCAGGTGATCAGGCCAAAAACATAGATGAAAATCAAATTAGCCTACTTGTATCCAACACTATATAATTTAGTAATTTATTCATAAATGATTCAAATGATATAGGCCTTAGTTACTTTTGGCTGCATTTTATTAGCTAACATTATACAGTATGTATCATCACAGTATCATGTCATTGCTATCACATCTGGCCACTTTCGCTACACATAAATCCACTCTTACTTTCTAACCATGCTGCTTATCACTTACCATGCTGTGGTCATAGCAAATACAATACAAAGATGCATCCACACATAGGTGGAGGTCACTGCTCCAGATGTCTCATAAGTAGCTATATTAATAATCAGTGCCTAACTAACTAGCCGGGTCATGTCTCCAACACATTTAGAAAAAAATACACTTTCATGGAAAAACCGCATTGCATAATCAGATTAACATTCACAACCCAGCAAAAAAAAAAAAAAAAAAAAAAAAAAAGATGAAGGTGTGATTATGATTATTTAGGGTTTTTTTTTTACTATCTTACCACTATATAGGTTTATAACTTTAAAAGTTTGCACAATTGTGATCTAAGCAACACATGGTGTTGTGGCCGGGTGTGGGGGTGGGGGTGGGGGCGATATTCGATACTGCGGAAAATATCGTCATATTCAATATTATCGAATATTGGCCCAAGCCTACTAGCAAGCCCAAGTAGCTGTGAGTGCATTTTCAACAACAAAATACTCATTCTGAAAGCTCTATCAGCGTTTTAATAACATTTGATAAAACATGAACCATATTAGTGAAAAGCCCACTCACTGCATTCACGTGTACCAGGGTCCTTATGATGAGCATATTCATTTCACCTAATGTATGCAGAATGATTACAGAGTTCTTCTCACTTGTCAATACTGTGCATGATTCCCGTGACCATCTTTAAATATATATAAATTAAGGCTCCAAGAGCTTGGCGTCATCAAAATGAAAGTTTTATGCTATGTTGCCCTTGAAATGAACACAGAATTGACTGTCCAATATTATATTATTCTTTCTGGGGTATGGAGTTTTCTCAGGGGCTCCAAATTTTTAAACTTTTAAACTTTTTAACTTTTGAATGGCAGTGTATCTCCTTTTAATCGTTTATTTTGTAATTGTGTTTCTTCTTCACGTTCACTTTTATCTGTTTACATCTGTGTTTAGTTGCATCTTATAGTTTCTAGTTGTATCCATTTATCCCCTGTATTACCTTTCATTCCTTTTTTGTTATTGTTTATTTATTTATGTTTATTATTCAACTGTTTTATTTATTTGATTGTGGTAAATTCTGCATCATTGTTTTTTGGGGTTTTTATTGTATGTAAAACACTTTGTATACTTTGCTTTTAGACAAGTGCTATACAAATAAAGTTATTATTATTATTATTGAAAAAGCAGTTGATTTACAAACATGAAACAGAATGATGTGTGTGATGTTATAGTTTTGTCTCATATATACTGTAGATATATGTGCATATGTATAAATGTACACATATGCAGTAAAGTTTCTTTACATTTTTGGGAATGACCAACCAAGTGACTTGTCTTTCATGCCAAGATAGAAAGTGAGCCCACTGAGTCAGCATTTGGCATGGAGATGGAAACGTTTTACTAGTAGGCTAGAGGCTATGAGTGATGACACAATCAAAATTACAAATTGCCATGATCAGGTAGAATAATTTATATTGAGGCAGACTTACATGCGACTTAGTAGAGCAGTAAGCCCCGTCTGAATCACAAATGTTTCATTTCTTCAACCAAATGAATAAGACACAGCTATAACCAACTCAAGGACAGACAATATAGTGTAGCACATCTTGTCTACAGCTTAGGCCTGTACATGGAGCCAAAATCAACCAATACAATGTACAATTATACATATTACAATTTAAAGCATTTGTATCCATAAGTCCGATCATATGATCACAAATATTGGGGCTTATTGTATGGATACAGACCCAATTCCAACCATGAAGTGATTGCCCATTGATTCCATCATGATTCTGGTAAATCCATGTATTTTAATCACAGCAGTCTATGTGGAGAAGTGTTGCTTCAGAACATTAGGGCAATAAAATATTAGGTTAATTGCAGGTTCTATCACTATGTACCAAATTAATCAGACATGCACACTGTAGTATAATTAAAATGCTATGATTATATTATTATTACTATTATTATTATTATTCATTTGATTTGTCCAGTTTGTTAAAAAATGTTACAGAATGACATGACAGGTCTGCAGTTACATCTAATTGTAATACATTCCATATGAGTATTTTTACATTTCATTCAGTGTCATAAATTTGAGGATTTTATTTTTTATATTTAAAAAAAGGCCTTTAGAGGAGAATGATAGTAAAGATGATAGAGAGAGGGGATGATGTGATATGCACCTGAGTCACCACAATGCCCCAGGATTCAACATTTTGATGTATAGGCTCATCTAACAATATTTCAACAGTTACTGGCTACTACTGTAACAGCCTAAAACATTTTATTCAGCTTACCTTACATCACATGGACTTAAAAGAGGCTTTGGCAATGTACCAAAGCTAATAACTTCAGATATCAATTTCCCCAGGATTATTCAGGGATCAATGGTAATCGCCTTGCAACCCACCTTTCGGTCCAAATCCAGACTTTGAAAATCGCTGCAAAACGAATGCTAATCACCGTCCTGCAGTAACCTTGCTTCCTGCAGAATTCTTCCAATTACTCACATAACCTGGTTTTGTGGTCGATGCATGTAAACATCATAACTGGGTTTTAATAACCTGGTTAAGCTCATACTCTGATAATGAGAAACATGGTTAAAATGCCTGGCTTACCACCATATTAATTTCTGATGTCGGCGAGCAGTGCTTACTATTACTATTGGGATTTATTTCCCCTGTATTAGAAATAACCTACTATTGCTGAGTCAAAGATGGAGTGGGAATATCCTGTTACTCGGTGTATCCACGGCAACAGACATGTATCAAACAACCGTACAAACAGGTTAACATGAGTAAGACCTTAACCAGAGTGTGGCCAATAGTCAGGTGACTCATAGCCACTGTCTCCTGTCAGTTATGGTAAAAAAAAAAGGTTAAACCTATGTCACCTGTATGTCACCACTTAACCATGGAAGAGCATTTTTTTGTCTGCGGTCAGGTTTAGTTTTCCTTAAAAATGTATACATTATACATTGGATTGTGGACAAAAAGACCTGGCAGTCAGAGTCAACATCTGAATAAGAATATTATTCCATTTAATCCCTTTAATTGCATTTTCAAAGTTATTTTGTTCTCCCTTAGGTATTCTGGACAAAGGACAAAGGCGCTTTTTGGACAATTTACTAACTACAAGGGTTAAGTTATGATCAGACAACCCAGTGATCATATTAAATGTTTTGACAATTCTCTCTGGTTTATTACTGAATATCAAGCAACCGCAGGGAGGAGGGCTCGACTTTGACAGTTGTGTTTACCAGCCACAAGCAGCAAAATCCTACTCCGTATGCCTCTAAGTTGGCCAAGAAATCTAAAGCGTGTCGTGCTTGCCCTCCAATTCCCCTGAACGTCAGAACGTACTCCCTGTGAAACACTTCATGGTAAAGCTCCCAAGTCCTTGGAATAGAAGTAAAGAATATAGAAGGATATAACAGCCTATGTTTATCACTTCTGCCACTACCAATGATACACATGGCTATGTCTGACGCGTGTCAGCCCGAGCATAGCAGCCCAGCAGGACTCATATCAGCCAAGTTCAAGTCGCAGTGGGGATCATATGCAGAGAATCAGACTGGTTTCAACAACCCAGTGGGGACGACAAGAGGGGGACCAGCTGCTATTCAGCTCCTCACCAGGGCTCACAGGAAGCCTATCAGCCCTAAACTACTCTGAGAATGAAAGAGAGGATGAGCGGAAAGGGAGGAGGGGGATGGGGGATTGAGACAGAATCTCACTTCTTATTGCACTGAAAGAGATATGAAGGCACACAACCCGAGTTCAGCAATCTCCCCAGTCCACACAAAGTTCCCGATTCTTGTGGTAAGAGGAGTCATTTTGTGTTTTTAGTGGCAAAATGTGTTGATTGCTGTCACACATTGAGGGAAATAGGCAACAATACTAAATACAGTACACACTAACGCTGTAGATAAATCATTTGTTGTGGTTTGATTGGTATTGTTCTGTATGAATGTAATTCATTTTGTCACCCTCTGCTTTGGCAATGTATCAAATCCCTGTGCGATGCCAATAAAGCACCCAGTTGAACTGAGAGAGACACAGAGACACAGTCGGAGACAAAAATGCATGTTGAGCAGAATTAGGCCGGTTTTCATTGGCAGTAAATATTAACAAAACAATCAAAAGAAGGATAGGTCTAGCCCCAAAGATCATTTCATGATGAAGCACTGAAAACCCAGGAGCTGAACCCTGAGTCCATCAAACAGTTGTTACTCAGTTTCCAGCCGTATTGAATATGAACTATTTTTTTTTTTTTTAAATAATTCAACAATTTGAATATAAAAGCCAATGTTTGTATTGAGATTTGATATTCTGTATACTGCTTTGGCAATACTGGCTCTGTTTAACAGTCATGCAGCGGTTGAATCAAATTCAGAGAAAGGCGAACGTGAGAAAGAAAGTGAGAGACAGAGAGAGACATTTAGAGAGGTGGTGACAGGAGAGACAGGGATGGAGAGAAAATCAGAAAGGTGAGAGTAGGACAGGGGGCGAAAGGTAGATAGGTGCTGAAGCAGGGTGAAGGCAAGAGAAAAGACAAAAAGTAACAGAAACAGAGAGGAGTGGACTAGAGTGGACAAAACAATAAAATGGACAATGACGATCGGATAAGAAAGCTAATAAGAGAAAGAGTAAGAATAAGAGAAACTCGAAGATCTCGTGTCCGCTGTAAAATCACTGCATGTGATGGGTGTCTGAAAGAGAGGAAAGACAGTCAACAGCCATACTAATGCCTGAGCGATACAGCATGCGTAACATTTGCGTATTCGTACTTGTTGCGGCCCAGTTGCGGCACGACATTTTAATCCGCTACACCAGGTCTGTTCTTGTTCCGCTGTGGTCTGCTGGTTGTGTTGCACCTATCTACATTTTACAACAAGTCCTCCAACCCATACGACCACATAGGACGTTTGTTCCTACCCTCTAATACGACCCACAGGAGCGTTTCCAATACGACCCACAGGAGCGTTTCCAACGTGATCTCACAAAAATACGTGAAATGAACACAACCTCGATGAATCTGAAAACGTTCCTCCACCACAAATTGAATTATGTCCCAAAGGTTGGTTAATGGTTAAATTTAGGCAATTAAAACCACTTTGGCTACATTTAGGCAAGTAAAACAAGTTTTGTTAAGGTTAGGGTTAAGGTTATGGTAAAGTTTAGGCAAATAAAACAACTTGGGTTATGGTTGTGGTTAGGCAACTAAAACAACTTGGTTAAGGTTAGGAAAATGGTTTGGTCTTGGTTAAATAAAAAACAATGAAAATGTGACTCACGGTTGTATATCCTTTGGAAACGCTGGGAATCAAACCCCGTCGCTGACATCAAAGGCAAACGTATACGCCCATCCGCCATCCCCCGACCACAACACCCTTACTTTCCACCGTGCTATTTCAATGTTGAGAGAGAAACTTGACAGTCACGTGACATGGACGCAGACCAACGTAGCACATTGTCGTTATTTACACGACCGCTAGAGGTCGCTTAACTTTAAAACGTAACTATAGGTCAAAATAAGCTACTTGTACATGACCTATGGGGTCATTTTTTGGGGGAGGACTATCTCACATTTTACCTATGGGTAAGTGAGCACAATTATCTAGTTTTGCTTATTCTTCCATAAACAATTCAAGTTGGTATATTTAGCAATTTTAGCGTCAAGACTTGGTTACTGTAATGTCCAGTGTACCTAGAGCTAGCATAAAAATCATCAGCTCGTACAAAATGCTTCTGCCAGAATCTTGACCAAAACAATTAGATTTGACCACATAACGCCTGTCCTGTCCTCCATACACTGGCTCTCGATTCATTTCTATCCTATTTATGAGATCTCATTGCACCATGTACACCACCATGCGCCCTCTGATTACAAGACGCTGGCTATGTTTATATCCCAGCAGTCAAAAAGAAAACTACAGGTAGAGGAACTTTTTATTTCCGTGCTCCCTTTCTTTGGAACAGCCTCCCTGCTGCAATTAGAGAGGCAAACTCTGTAGTGGTCTTTTAATCCAAGCATAATACTTATTTTTACTCTCACTTGGCAAACCTTAGCTTTGCACAATCACTGAGAGTGACTCAGTCTCTTCATAGAGTAAGGTTAGACTAGTTGTTTAGCACTAGTTCATGTTCCTGCTGATGAGAATTTAGTTCATGTGTTTGTACTCAGTTTGTGTTCATCAAGTGGGACTGAGGGAAAGGAGTCTGAATTGACTTGCTTGTGGGCATTTTGTGAACAATAGCACTGCACTTGTTAGACCTTAAAAATACCTTCATCTACTGCTGTCATGTATCTATCTGTTATTATCACACATGCCAAGCTTTGAATTCCTTATAGAGATTGGGATGGTTGTTGAGATTCTTTGCTAAATTAGATGTTTTGCCTCCCCTTGGCGACACAAACGTCTTTAGCAAACATCTGTTGCAAACACGCGGTGTAATATCTTCAGGTTCACCTTTATCATTGGCTTTGTCGGCGCATATTTCAGTACCCTGCTTCTCTACAAGTTGGGGAAGATTAGTATGATCTACTGCTGCCATTTCCAACCTTTTCTCTCTTTCTCCACAAGGATACTGAGCTACACAGCTAGCTCTCTCACTTCCGCACACAGACACAGGCCAGGTCTTTATTTTCCAGGTGGATGACTTTCAGAAAGTATCAAATTTTGCAAAATACTGGTATAGTACCATTTTAACATTTTCAAAAACCAAGACATTGAGATAAATATTGGACTTTTGGAAGCACAGTGTAATTGTTTGGCTTCAGAACACTTGGATTATGTGGTAATTTAATAGTAATTTATTGCCCTTTTTGGAACTCTAAAGAAACGGTCTCCATTCACTCCTGTTGTTTTGGAGAAGGCTGCAAGGGAGCAGCGCTAGCTAACTTGCTGTGTGTTATATTGACATGCAAACTTCATCAGTGTTTCAACTGACATGAGGGGGAGTAGATAATGACAAAATTTTCATTTTTGGATTAACTAGTCCTCACCCTAACCCTGTTTCATAAATTGGCCAGTTTATGATACAATATTGAAAACTGTTACTATAAGAGATGCAGATTACAATGTAGATAGATAGATAGATAGATAGATAGATAGATAGAGTACTTTATTTATCCCCAAAGGGAAATTACAGTGTTGCAGCAGCAATTCACATAAATGACGAAAAACACAAATGAGGTAGGTAAAAAGTCAAAACACCGAATTACAAAATATATATATACACAAAAACCACACTACAACTGCTATAAACTGTACAACTACAACTACTATATACTATACAACTACTATAGTACACTACACTACAACTACTATACTAGATAAAAATAAATAGAATGGAATAAAGTAGAATTTTTAACTGTAAGGCATTGCTATTCATGTGCAAATTAAATGTAAATATATGAATGTGCAAATTAAATGTAAAAAGTGCATTGTGCATTGTGTAGCACAATGTAATATTTGTTCTACAATGTAGGTAGTTGAGCCAAAACTCACTTAAGTAAAAGTAAAATTGATGAAAATCAATACACATCATACCCCCTCTCCTTCTCTCTCTGTCTCTCCTTCAGTTTCTATCTCTCTACCATCTTTTCTGTTGTTCTACACTAAGTACTGCCACAATTGAGCAGAAATGACCCCCAAAAAGTATAATGTCAAACAGAGAAAGGGACAAAAAGACACAAAAACAAGTCAGGGGAATAATGGAGAGAGTGGCGAAGAGGAAGTTGGAAGTAAATGGACAGAGGGAATGAGGGATGAAGAGAATTGATGGAGGGAGGCGAGAGTGGAGTAAGCAAAGGAGTGAAAGATGAAGCAGGAGTCAGCAAAGAAAGGAGGGATGGAGCGAGGGAAGGACTGAATATTTGAAAAGGAAAAGAGAGAGATTCATGAGGGCTTCAATAAAAGGCTTCACTGAACACAGCACAAACAGACAGACAGGCCTGCTGGTCACACATACACACACACGCACACACACACACAGCAGGGTGAGTTGAGATCAACCATGTTTATTCAAAGTCTTCCTGCTCATCACAGAATCCCATCATGCATTTCACTCCAACGGTCTCGCCCTGTCAGAGTATAACAAGCTCTCCCCACCATACACACACGCAAACACACACAGTGGTACTTCCGAATTTACACAAATTGTAGGACTTACGTATTTGCAGATTTTGAATCACACGTAAACATCAGGCAGAGAGGCACAAACATATTGTGCACATACACATAAAAAAATATGCACACTATTTGTAATTCCTAAAAATAAAATACTCATGGCCGAAGTTTATCTAATTTACCATGACTTCTATTTACAGATTTTTTTTTTTTCAATTTTTCAAAGTATCGGCCAATACTGAAGCCACTTTTTTCAAAACTCTTCATACAGTCTGCATTACCAACATGCATCTTGGCCAAACAGTTCATCTCACCTCCAAAACTCAAACCACCAAAACACTTCATACATGTCTCAAAATAAGCTCGTTCCACCATAACACTGCAACAATTCTCACTCAGAAAGCATACATTGTCACTCATAACACACTGACCTAAAAAACACTAACAACAGGGAACATTATATAAATGATTAACTTTTATCTTTGAAGTTTGAATGATTTTTCACATAAATCAGTATTTCATTATAGAATAAGAATAACACCTTTTCACTTTATTGACTGTACTAAAGTATATGTAACAAGAATGAGTCAGAAATGCAGCAATTTACTCCAATATCCTTTATTTGTTCTATATCTTTGCATATAGTAATTTACTTGTGAAAAATAAAAAGTTGAAACAAAAAAAAAAATTCCTGAAGTTCCAGGGCTGCAATAATACAATAATTACCAAAAAAAAAAACATCAAAGGGCTGCAATAATACAATAACTACCAAAAAAAAAAAACATCAACAACATCTATAGTTTTGTCTGTTTGGTAACGAGACTAAAAGCTTTCAGCTGTGTTTGGAATGATTATTATTTCATTTTATTGTAAATTGTGTATTTCAATTTGTGTATATATACTGTATATATCTATATATACCATTTTGAAATATGGTTACTGCAGAAATGCACAAAATTTGCCATCATTCTGTTTTGAATTTGTTTTTAACAGTTTTGAAAACAGTGTGTTAGCATTTGAAAAATGTGCTGCAAATATATAGTGTTTTGCAGTTGGTGGAGTATGAGAAAAGAGTTCATGGATTTTGGAAAATGTGGTCATTGAATTTTGGGTGAAAGCAATGAAAAATGATTCACAGTTTGGTCCACATAGACTTCTGTTTCGCTGTGTGAAGAGTTTTGACTGTGTGACTTCAGTTTTGACCAGTGTTGGGCAAGTTACTGAAAATTAGTAATTAGTTACTAGGGAAAGTAACTTTTGTGTTACTTTTAAATGTCTGCTTCAATTCTCTTATTAATGCACACTTAGCTATATTATTTTAGTGTTGCTGTGGCACAGTGTGGGACAAGACAACTGTCAAATTTTATCTATCATTGTACCCATTATCACTATGATGAAAAGTAAGTAGTGGAACAATAAAACACAATAGATATGTTTTGATAGGTGTATTTATTGTACCCTCGACAGGCCTTCAAATCAAGCATTATATTAATTTAAGTGCTGACTCCGCCCATCTGGGCCAGTTTCGGCATACGCCGGTAACAATTACAAGTGGACCCTATCCTACAGTCGCTTCTCTCAGCAGAGGGAGGAGCTATGCTGTGAACATCAGACTCTCTGGATTAGACAAACAAGTAGAGAAAACCGGCATCAGCCGTACCAATTTATTGCCAAATGCTTTGGGATTCAACACATTAACATTGCTTCCCACGGTCAGAAAAACAGATTTGTCGCTGGTCGCTTTTGAGAAATAAAGTCGCCAGGGAGGTTGGTAGTCTTTTGATTCACTTGCGCCACCGTAAAGTCAGATGATCATAAACCAGATAATCCAGTAACTACTGTTACTTTGTAACGCGTTATTCCCAACACTTCCCAACACTTTTGACCAATGCATGTTAGCAATCGAAAAAAACTGTAACATCCCTACTTCTATTTAACATCCCTATTGCTAGTCTGATAACTAGAGGGGGCCTGACAAATCTTGAATCATGGGGATAAGTAACACCATTTGGTCTTGTTGTACTTATTTTCCCTACACACACTAGTTGTCAGGATAGCACAGTGGTCTAATGCAGAAAAACCTACCAGTTAAAACTAGGCTGTTAAATCCCAAATTTGTTGCATTGTTATCTGTCTTCAAAAACCCACACTGGTGCAATTCTAATACTATTAAACAAAATATAACCAACAATTTCAACACTAGAACATGTAAAGTAAAAATATATGATTGAAAAAAGTAGAAATATTATATATAGGAACTATATAGAAAACCTACCAAACCACCAAATCACAAGCCAGGTGATGCCACCTTCTAGAGTACAACAGCTGGTGACATCACCTGGCACAAAGACCAGCCTATAGCAGATGGCCAGTTCAGTACCCTACTTTATACCATTAGGTGTCAGGCTGCACCACAAATTTGGGTTTGGGGTTTAGTTACTCTTTAAGTTGGTGTTCCATTGAAAACTCCTTCTCAGGGCGTCCTGGTGACTCAGTTGGCCAATGTACACACAATGTTAAGAGAAATACTTGTTGAGAAAAACTTGTTCAGAGAAATATGATTGTAAGACTGGACATGTGACTAAATTAGTTGTTGAGATGGACATACAGTGTATGGCAGCTAAACGTAGCTTTTAGAATACATTGGATTTTGAAGCTATGAAAGATTTATGCAGGCTATATTTGTAATGTTTAATATTGGAGGAAATCTGACCTGTTTTCTGAGTTACGATGGGGATAAAAGCACTGGAAAACAATCTACAGTGATGTAAAACAGTAAAGCAATGTAGGAAATGAGCAAAAACTCCAATCACCGCTAACACTGTCCTTTAAGGCAGATTGAGGCAGGTTTCATTTCACCCCCCATTTGCTCTGTTCTTATTTAGGTCCTATATTTTCTGTTCTGGATCCTATTATCAGCTATTGCGATGACCCAGTTTCAACACGAGAGTCATTAAAAATTCATCTAAGATTTCAGGTTTTCATGAAGATGACCTGTTGCTTTACTGTGTGCCATGGATCCAGTCAGATGTGTCGCGGTCATT
Organism: Centroberyx affinis; assembly: GCF_046629955.1. Classification (NCBI taxonomy): domain Eukaryota; kingdom Metazoa; phylum Chordata; class Actinopteri; order Beryciformes; family Berycidae; genus Centroberyx; species Centroberyx affinis. The sequence continues at coordinate 4,117 of NW_027284405.1, read as the reverse complement.
CTGCAAATCGTGATTGCTTATAGGTTGTCCTTGGGTTCTAAGTTTAAAATCAATAAGTGTGAATGTTTTCTTATGAACAAAGCAGCTAAGCAAATTGCATCGCGTGGCTCTGCCGTTCCACCTAGCAGCTACACCCGGAAAAAAAGATGGTTCTACAATGGTTCATGGTGAGGGTAGAGGATCTATATGGAAACATAGGAACTCAAAGAACCCTCTGTTCTCAACCTTTTTAATATCACGCCCATTTGATGAGATTTTGTTTCTCAGACCTACATCTGAAGATATTTTTATTGTTAGATATGATTTTCCATGACTATCTTACTATCATACTATTGTAGGTAGAGAGATAACAGTGAAACTATGATCAAAACAGTCATTCTTCTACATTCTCTAATTGTGTTCACTTCTTGTAAATTAAATAATGGTAGAGTAGAGTAGAGTAGAGTAAACTTTATTGTCCCCGATGGGAAATTTGTCTTGCTTCACATAAAAAACATCACAAAACATCACAAAACATGAGAAGCGTTTGACACAGTCGCTTCACATAAAAACATCATAAAGACATAAAAAAAAAATACATTTTACATTACATTTGACATTGACAACACGACGGCTTAAAAAGAAACTAGGAATTAAAATGCAAAAGTGCTAAGTGCTAAAGTGCTTGTGTATTTATTGCACATTGCTCTATTGCACTAAGATTTAGCATTAGAGTTCAGCAGCTTGATGGAGGCTGGGACAAACGAGAGCTTCAAGCGGTTTGATTTGCACTTTGGCACACGGAGTCTTCTTCCTGATGGCAGAGGTTCGTATTCAGAGAAGAGGGGATGTTGAGAGTCCACGATGATTTCTGTTGCTTGTTTCATGACTGTATGGGCTCATATTCTTTCTTCCCTATTACCTTCATAGCCGTTTTTTGCAGTTGGTGAAGTTTAACAATTCATTAATTTGTTGGGGACCCCCTGGAACCCCCTCAAGGACCCCTGGTGGTCCCCAGACCCCACGTTGAGAACCACTGCCATAGTGAACCTTTCAAAAAGGGTTCTTCACACCATAAATGGTTCAGCTATGGTACAAGCCCAAATAACCATTTTATGATGACTATATTGATTTTTGTTTGGAGAGCACAAGATTGCGTTACTCAGTTAAAATCACTCACTGTCTCCCTTCTCTCCATAATAGTAATTTCTCAAAATCAGTTCGTGTGTGTGTGTGTGTGTGTGTGTGTGTGTCTGTCTAACTGTTTGTCTCTCTGTCTGTTATGTTTGTGTATTTGTGAGTGCAAGTGAGAGAAAGAGAGTGAGTGACCTGTAAAACCTTGAACCTGTTATTGGTGTAAATTCAGAAATATTTCTGTTTGTGTGTGTGCGTGTGTGCGCGTGTGTGTGTGTGTGTGTGTGTGTGTGTGTGTGTAAACAGATCAATAAATAATTACTCTTCCTTGGTGAACTTTGTCCTGCTCTGTCACCAGACTGTTATACACACACACACACACACACACACACACACAATCTCTATCTATCTCTCTCTCTCTCTCTCTCTCTCTCTCCGATATCTCAAAATATCTCTAAGTTCAAGGCTTTCCAGATTTTCTGTCTCCCTCGGCAACCAAAGACAGCTGACTTACCATTGGCTGGAGGGGGAATAATGCTGATTGGTCAGTTTGGGATGAAATGGACCTTTGGACCAATGAATGGTTGAGTTGAAACTATGAACCAACTGTTGAATCAAATTACTGTTTTTATAGCATTTCCAGCTTTATTGGATTGTAGAGGGGAGAGAGAAAATTTGAAATATAAATATTAAACATCTAATTTAGCCAAGTGACATCCTGGATATGCTGCAAACTTTGCTGTCATGAGTCTCTTAAAAACAACTATAACTTTGTAAAATGTATTAAAAAATATTGCTCTAAATGGTTTGAAAATGTAATAGGCTGTGTATGATATTGATTAATAATGCAATGCTTCATTACTTAGAAGTCATTACTAGTCAATACTATTATTACACCATCACCCCTCATGAAGTAATTGTAGAAATGTAACGATGTTATTACATTATCTGGGAAATGTATTACATAAAAAAGTTGTATTACATTTTCAACTCCTTTAGATGGACATTTTATTACATTTTGTCAGGTTATTAAATTATCTGACAGTTATCACATCGTCAGTTGCTACATGTCCCTTGTTGAAATAACCTGCCAGCCAGCTATTTGTTTACATCATGATTTATTGGAATGAAGGATGAAAAAAAATCCACTTTAAATTATATAATCTAATATTGAAGCTTAAAATCATATTTGTATCAAAACAAGTTAAATGCAAATCAACGTGTTTTTAAAGAAGTTTCTTGAAATTGCTGTCAAGATATTGACACTCGTTTCTAGAAAATTCCTGAAACAAGTTGAAACTACATTGGAAACAAGTGGAATTTCTGAATTGTTTTAAGATAAATAAGATTGTAAGTGGAAATGACTCTCAAAATACTTGTTAAGATGGACATGCAGTGTATAGCAGCTCAAAGTAACTTTTACAATAAATGGGATTTTGAAGCTATAAAAGGTATATTTATGTAGCCAACATTTATAATGTTTGTTCATATTGTAGGAAATCAGACCTATTTTTTTGAGTTACGGAGGAGGAGAGAGGAGGGAAGACTTGACAAAGGTTTTAAGTTCCATTGGTGTTTTAACAGTCTCTTGGTGTGTGTGTGTGTGTGTGTGTGTGTTCTGTGCAAGGCATTTCTGCTTTATTAGACAATAGAACACAGTAGTAGTACACAGCAGAGCTGGATTAAACATGTAACCCTTGTAACAGGAGTGGGAAGAGTACCAAGTAAAAGTACTGTTACTTTGTTGAAATTGTACTGAAGTAGAAACAAAATGAGTGGTGTAAAAATCTATGAGTAAAAGTAAAAAATAGCTAATTTAAAATGTATTTTACTGAGTTACTTTAAAAAAAAAACAATGTTTACATGTGAACAGGCTGAGGTTTGGATCTGAGGACATTCACTGACTTCCCCTTATCTTGCTTCATATAACTGACCAGTGTTGTATGCAATGCTTATGGAGAGTCTGCAAAATCTGTACTCCGTAATGGATATGATTTAAAATGCAGCAAATTACAACAATACTTAAGTCAAAAGTACACAAAAAAGCTACTCAGTAACTAGTAGCTAGAGTATTATCATTTTTTTTTTTATGAGAGAGAAAGAGAGAGAGAGAGATTGTGTGTGTGTGTGTGTGTGTGTGTGTGTGTGAGAGAGAGAGAGAGAGAGAGAGAGAGAGAGGATGCAGTGACTGTGAGGTTAAATTGCACACTGTCTGGAATTGGGTGTATTTACAGATGACCAGTTGAAAAACTACAGTCCTTTTGGTCTTTCACTTCAGGCTGCCCAAACTACAGATTCCAATTATATAGAAACCAGTCCGTTTAGTTTGTACAGTATAGTAATTTAATATAAAACAATATTATTATTTTGAAGTATGCACAAAAAGAAATTAGTAAACAAAACAAAACAAAGCCAAGTAAAGATATAGTCACATGTGAAAACGCCATTCAAAGCAAATGTGCTTTTTTGGAAACGTGGGTTTACATATGTGAATGTGTGAAATTTCACATTACCAGGTGAAAATGACATTTTCACCTGCAAAGTGTCCCTTCACGTGTGCAATTCTGTTTTCACATGTGAAAAAGAAGACACTTTTCACCTGTGAACTGAAACGTTCACATCTGAAGTAAAGACTGTCACATGATGTCAGAATTTACAACGTGGAAAAAAAATGTGTCCAGAAAGCACATGTATTGAGTTCACATGTGGGTTTTCACATGTGACGTCTTTGTAAGGGTAAAATGAATACAATAAATGGTAACACTTTACAATAAGGGCACATTAATTAAGGGTTACCCTTAATTAACAGTTAACTAATGTGTCTGGTAATCATTTACTAATGGTGTTCATGTTAAGTAAGGTATTAATTTATACATTATTTAATAGTGATCTTTATAAACTATTAAATAATTTATAAATTAATACCTTAGTTAACATGAACACTATTAGTAAATTCTTACCAGACACATTAGTTAACTGTTAATTAAGGGTTAGTTAATGCTTA
>NW_027284404.1:0-18707 GCF_046629955.1 Centroberyx affinis | reverse complement strand
GATAACAGTGAAACTATGATCAAAACAGTCATTCTTCTACATTCTCTAACTGTGTTAACTTCTTGTAAAGGAAATAATGGTGAAGTTTAATAATTCATCAAATTGCTGGGGACCCCCTGGAACCCTCTCAAGGACCCCTGGTGGTCCCCGGACCCCACGTTGAGAACCACTGGTCCGGTAGAGTGTCAGCAATGTGATGCTATGTAACTTGTTGATATGCTTCGACACCAACGCCACCGAGACAGACTCCTGTGTGTTTATAGCATTTGGCAAATAAAGTGATTCCTATTAGCTTAACCCCAGGGCTTAGAAAACCACTTTCAGATGACTTCTCATGTTGTTTTCCTTATGTTCTGCTACTACTACGACGTGGAAGGCGGCCCAGTCAGTCCTCATATGTTCCTGACTCGAGTTAAAGAGGAAACCCGGAGAGAGGGAAACAGCTGGGAAATCTGCCTGTCAGCCCGGGAGTAGAGGGGGGGGGAGGGAGGGAGGGAGGGAGGAGGTTGGAAGGAGGAGGGCCGAGCCGCTGAAACCGTGAAAACTTCTACGGTTTTACATTTCAAGAATTTGTATTCCCCTTAACATGCGGCTTTGCCATTTCACCAGCCGTCGCTCTTAATAAAGGCACGCTTTGGGCCGAGCCAGAAGAATGGGGAAGGGGGGAGGAAGGAGGGGGGGAGGAGGAGGAGGAGGAGAAAGAGCGGAGAGAGAGAGGACGTGGAGGGTTTTCCCTTCCACTTTTTTTGGAAGGGCTCCAGTGAAAACTGGTTGGAACAACATGGGAAACATGGTGTCAGCCCAGAGGGAGAAGGGAAAAAAAAAAAAATGGTGTCTGGCTTGTGGTTTCCCCAGAGCATGTTCAGTCATGATTCTCTCTCTCTCTCTCTCTCTCTCTCTCTCCCCCCCCCCCCCCCCCCCGCCTCCCTCCTGCTCCCTCATTCAAAGGGCTCCCTTTTCACTACAATGCCTCCTAGGGAACTGTGCCGCTGCCAAATCTGCTCACACTCATAGTAAACATATGAACACATGTACATCTGGCTCCGGCCCTGCTTTCCACTGTCCTGGTCTGCTTACACACACACCTATTAAAAAAAAAAAAAGCCTGGTTCCTAAGAGCGGTAGTGACTATTGTCTGAGCCAAATCCTTGGTTTTCACACACAGTTTCATTACAATATTCGTCTACAGATGAAAGCATGAACTGACACTGAAGAACAATAACAACTTGCCCTCCACTTTGCTGACGGATGTGGGTTTTTTTTTTTTTTTTTGTTGGTTTTTTTTTTTGGGACATTCTGGAGGCCGATTTATTTTCACTTCGACCCAGCTGATGAAAACAAACAGAATTCCTCATTTTATTTTCCGCACCATTTCAAAAAGCTTCCGGTAAAGTTTGTAGACAGTCAGATGGAAACTATTGTCGAGTCAAAGAAACACATTAAATAGGTCGGTGATTCTCAGCCGTTTTCACATCAAGGACCTTAATTTAGTCCACATTAGGGCCCCATATGATGAGATTTTGTCTCTCAGACGCAAATCTGAGAATATTCTTATTGTTAGATATGATTTTGTCCAGAATTCCATGACTGTCTGTATTGTAGGTAGAGAGATAAGAGTGAAACTGTGATCAAAACAGTCATTCTTCTACATTCTCTAATTCTTGTAAATGAAATAATGGTGAAGTTCAACAATTTATCAATTTGCTGGGGACCCCCTGGAACCCCCTCAAGGACCCCTGGTGGTCCCCGGACCCCACGTTGAGAACCACTGAAACAGATTAGGGATTCTCGCAGTGTAAGCGCATCCCTGTGCGGAAATGTACATTCTTCAAACCCTGAGACACAGGGACACTACCGGAAAACAAAAGGAGGGCTACGGAACAGCGAGTCTCCTCTGGTGACGGAGCCTTGATCTGAAACTGACCCAGATACAGCTGCCACAACAGGAGGAGAGTTGAGTAAGCCGCTACAAGGTGAATCACATCCTTGGATATTTGCGCCGAGTTTCAACAGCTCTTTATCAGGACTCTGGTCACAGCGGACAGAATAAATCCTGGTTTGGTAGAGGGAGAGAGGGAGAGAGGGAGGTCTGTCATATAAACCGGATTTATAAAGCAGGGGATTCCTGTATCTAGGAGCTAGTGCAAAGCTAACTTCCCCTGGTTTTGCCATGAGGCAGTGCCAGGCTAGGAGGTTTATAGGGAAGCTGTCACATGGGCATGACAATGGCTATGTTTATATGCAGGGGGCAGATCCCCTTTTGAGTCAACAACTGTAAACATCATAACTGGGTTAGAATAACCCGGGTAAGCTCACACTCTGTTACCCCTTTTCCACCAAGGCGGTTCGAGGGCCGGTTCGGAGCCGGTGCCTGATCTCGGACCAGTTCTTCGCGTCTCGACTAGGGCTGGGGCGATATGGACCAAAAATCATATCTCGGTATTTTTAGGCTGAATGGCGATACACGATATATATCTCGGTATTTTCGACGAAGTGGGCTAAATGTTCAGTTGTAAGTAGGGCTGGGCGATATGGACAAAATCAAATATCACAATATTTTTAACCAAATACCTCGATATCGATATTGCGACAATATTGTAGGGATGACTATTGGTGCTTTCACAAAATATTTACACAATGTGATTTTTGATACATAATCATCAGTAATGTGGATATAATGACTAAGTGGGTAAAGGCAAATAATAGAACAGCTAGAAACAGTCTGGTAAGTTCATAAAATGACATCACTTTACTGTAATGCAGCCTTTAAAACCAGGAGAAGACAACACTTACGCCATATCACGATATTATGATATCCAAAATCTAAGACGATATCTAGTCTCATATCACGATACCGATATAATATCGATATATTGCCCAGCCCTAGTTTCGACAGCCAAAGAACCGGCTCTCGGCCAGGAAAACTGGTTCCAGAGTGGCACCGACACTTTGCTGGTCTAGAATAAAGAACCGCTTACGTCAGGGGCTGGGGGGGCGGGATTATCATGACCAACCAAAACCAACAAGACCGCCACTGTTAAAAAAACAGAGCTTAATGGACATGGACATGGAGGTGAAATCGTGTTTGGATGCCAATGAAGGCTCGAAAAAGCCAGGAGCAACACTTGTAAAGAGACGTTAGTCCGCCATTTTGGTTGTTGTGCTTGAAGTTGGCGCTAGTGCTGCTGGGAAAGCGGAGACGTATACAGACGTATACAGTGATGTAATGACGTGGCTCTCTAGCCGGCTCTAGCCCGTGGAAAAGCAAACCGGTTCTTAAAAAGTTAAAAAGTTGAACCACTCAACTGTGAACCGGCACCAGCACCAGCACCAGGTTCCAGTAGGTGGAAAGGGGGTATGAGAGAAGCCTGGTTAAGATGCCTGGTTTACTCATATATTCAGCTGGTTACTGCTTTCACTTCTGGTTTACACCCCTCTGTCAAAATCAATCTCGCACTGCATTATTGGTGCATTTTGATGTAAAAAAACTCAGATAAAAAATGTGTCTGGTGGACATTGGCCTGAAGAAACTATTTTTTGCTGGACCTGCCTGCGGCTGTGAAGTATGGAGATGCACTATTTAGACTTCTGTGTGTATCTATTCACCATGAAGAAATAGAAAATCAATGTATTATATCATCATTTTATTTATTGCAATGAATGAATGATGACTGGCTGTACTTCAGTCCGCATTTTTCCTCTGAGTCGGAAGTCTAGCTTATATCTGTTTCGTCTGCTTGTCTGCCTATATATGAATATATATAAAGTCACCTTTCTATTGTGCCAGGAGTTTCAGTTTCCCGATTGAAGCCACTGACTGAAATGGAAAAATATGAAGTGGTGGGGGGGGCATGGCTCACCCATAACTGCTGAAAATAACAAAGAAAAAGTAAGTGAACTTCCAGGCTCTCTATCTATCCTACATCCTTGTGTTCTTTTTCGTTTTTTGGATTTGTATCTCGACTGTTCGCCCCCTAACCCAGAGCTAGCTTGTGAACTACACTCGCCATGTCGATGAGATAAGAGCCATGTTGGGGGGGGGGGGGGGTAACCTCGTATCCCAATATAATGCATCAGGAGTGATTTAAAAAGAGATAACGGATGTTCCTGGATGCATTTACACCGCCGTAATCCCCCCCCCCCCCCTGACGTCGGGACCTCGGCGATGCCAAGGCCCAGAGACCACGCAGTGTAAGTAACGCTGTGGATTAAAATCTTAATCTGAACCATCTGATTATCCCCAAAGATAAAAAAAAAAAAAAAATGCTCTAATGAGTGATAGCGATGCTTTAGATGAGCCGATCCTAATCGCATAATACTCATTTTTTTGGGGGGGGGGGGTTGCTATGGCATTATTCTGTGCTTTTATGTAACGGCGTGGTGAGGAAGTAGGTGTGTTTGGTGTTGCGTGTCTAGCAGCGAAAGACGTCAGATGAGCTTTGAGTCATACTTTAGCATGCAAGTTAGAGTAAACAAGGGCATGGTTTTTGTTCTGGCTGTTACGGTGATGAAAACAGCCAGATTATGGAGTGTCATCACCTCAGAGTGTGAGGTGTCCACCGCTGGCTTTAAGGCAAGATGAAACTGTAGCAGCAACAAAAGCAGCAGGATACAGCAAAGAAAACAAAAAGACTGTAAACATTAAAATGGAATATAAATGATGGGTTACATGGTAACACTTTACAATAAGGGTACAGTAAGTTAAGGGTTAGTTAATGCTTAATAAAGGTTAGTTAATGCTTAATAAGTGTTAGTTATGCTTAATAAGGGTTAGTTATGCTTAATAAGGGTTAGTTAATGCTTAATAAAGGTTAGTTAATGCTTAATAAGGGTTAGTTATGCTTAATAAGGGTTAGTTAATGCTTACTAAGCATTAACTAACCCTTAATTAACAGTTAACTAATGTGTAATTTACTAATGGTGTTCATGTTAACTAAGGTATTAATTTATACATTTAATAGTTTATAAAGATGACTATTAAATAATATATAAATTAATACCTTAGTTAACATGAACACCATTAGTAAATGATTACCAGACACATTAGTTAACTGTTAATTAAGGGTTAGTTAATGGTTATTAAGCATTAACTAACTCTTATTAAGCAAAACTAACCCTTATTAAGCATTAACTAACCCTTAACTTAGTGACCCTTATTCTAAAGTGTTACCGGTTACATAATTCCAACATATGTATGTATACTAGGGCTGTCCCGAATACCATGTTTTGGGCTTCGGAGCTTCGGTAGTAATCAACAGCGAATATTCGAAGCTTTGTCCGCAGCGGGGGGGGGGGGGTTGTTAAGAGTCACGCACCTTCAAACTGCTTGGCTTTCCATACACGGGTAACAGTTCACCCGACAAAGTTAGTTCCTCCTCACAAAAACACAGCGCTGAAAACATACTTAACATATAGCGAGCTAGAGAGAGATGGTCGAGCGAGCTAGAGAGAGAGAGATGGTCGAGCGAGCTAGAGAGAGAGAGAGAGATGGTCGAGCGAGCTAGAGAGAGATGGTCGAGCGAGCTAGAGAGAGAGAGAGAGATGGTCGAGCGAGCTAGAAAGTGAATGAAGAGAGGGAGCGGTAGTAGCGAGAAAGCCGGTGAATCAGAGAAATAAAAGTTACTTTCTGATTGTTTCACAGCGGTTACGTTCTAAAGCACAGAGAGAGAGAGAGAGAGAGAGAGCCCCGTATCAAAATACTGGTAGCCTACCTTAGAAAAAAGATTTTAAAAAAAAGATCAACGGAGAAATGTCTTGCTGCTGCTTCTCCTGAGTTTTGTTCAGCAAATTTGACAACTGACAGCTTGAATTTCAGGTCGTACTTTTTTCTCTGTGTCACCATGGCGATCAGCAAATGTGACTGACATTTGAATGCAAGATAAAAAAATAAAAAAATAGAAACTGCTTCGCAGCGTCAATGGCAACCGGCTTACGGATTACATATAAAATTACATTTAAAAAAACGAATATCCGAATCCCAAAATTGAAAACCGAATACCTACCCAACGAACGAATATCCGAATAGTCGAATATTCAGGTCCAGCCCTAATGTATACTGTAGTGGGAAGTATGGCAAAGAGTATGGATTTAGGCTACATGCAGATGTTACTACCACTTCAACTGCTTACTAGTAAATATGAAATATGCACCACATATCAATGTCTGAACATAACATTATAAAAATATCAGTATGAAATAGGTGGAACCATTATGAAAAGTATCAGTATATACACTGCCCGTCAAAAGTGTAGACACACCACGTTTTTCTTTATCTTTACTATTTTCCACATTTTAGAATAATAGTAAAGACATCAAAACTATGAAATAATACAAATGGAATTATGCAGTGACCAAAAAAGTGTTGAACAAATCAAAACCATCTTATATTTTAGATTCTTTAAAGTAGCCGTTCTTTGCCTTGAAGGAAAGGCAAAGGCTTTGGAAAGAAATTCATACATAGGATCAACTTCACTATTTCTACTTGTCTAAGAATTTCAAGTATTTAACCTCTTCTTCCCTGCCGCCCCCGCCACTGGGTCCATCATTACAAACGCAGGTTGCACGGCCAAGCTTTGTTCAAACCCACAGAACTTTATTTAAAATTCTAGTCAAGATAACAATTTTTCCAAAGACACCAAATGTGTCAGGCTGAATTACAGGGAAATGTGTAGAAAATGATGCACAATCATCTAGATTTTTTCCATTTGATGTGATGGTGCAGCCATAAAAACATGGCGTCTTGAATTTGAATATTTTATTCAATATAAGCAGCTAGAGCTTCAAGAAAATGTTGGAACAGCAGTGTCACTGTTGTACAGTTAGTATTTTTTTTTTTCCTTTTTTTTTTATTATTAAACCTTTATTTAACCAGGTGAGTCCCATTGAGATTACAAGATCTCTTTTTCGAAGAAGCTACTTAAGGGGAAATTTAAGGGTAAAGTCAGCTAAAGTCAGGGAACAAGGGGTTAAGCATAAGCCTTTAGATCAAATTGATGATAATGAATTGATTATCTTCAATGATTGAAGATAATGAAAAACATATCAGGTGGGTGCAAACTTTTGACGGGGCAGTGTGTGTAGTATGTACTAATAGGTAGTAGAGCTGCAACGATTAATCGATTAGTTGTCAACTATCAAATTAATCGGCAACTATTTTGATAATCGATTCATCCGTTTGAGTAATTTTTTACGAAAAATAAGTCAAAATTCTCTGATTCCAGCTTCTTAAATGTGAATATTTTCTGGTTTCTTTCCTCCTCTATGACAGTAAAGTGAATATCTTTGGGTTGTGGACAAAACAAGACATTTGAGGACGTCATCTTGGGCTTTGGGAAACACTGATCCACATTTTTCACCATTTTCTGACATTTTATAGACCGAACAACTAATCAATTAATCGAGAAAATAATCGACAGATTAATCGACAATGAAAATAATCATTAGGTGCAGCCCTAATAGGTAGGCTGACAGGAAGATGAAGAAAGCAAATATCTGTTATTTACAGCAAATATACTGTATAAGCAATACATTTAGAGAGAGAAATCGGTTCAACTCCTCAAACAGGCCGATGCAGCGCTCCACAGGGTCAGGCCGGTGCTTATATCAAGATAAAGTACTTGTGGCAGTGCAGGTAAAGGCTGTGGAGGAGGCTTACAGTGGAAATAAAGGCTGGTTTTGTTATGCGCTGGCCACCGGCCAAGCGTGGCCCTGGCGTCAGCCTGTGATACCAGTCTGCCAAGAGACCCAGGCATGAAAACCGCTCCACAGCCTGTCCTGCTGCAGCATACTACAGCTCCATTCACAACTCCACTGGCAGCTTAAAGGAATAGTTCACCCAAAAATGAAAATCCTGTCATCATCTCCTCTCCCCTCATGCCAGTTGAAACACAGGTGAAGTTTGTCCATATAACACACAGGGAGGCTGCCAGCACAACTCCATAGCAGCCTTCTCCAAAACAACTGAAGTCAGTGGGGACCAGTTCTTCAGAGTTCCAAAAAGACCTACAGTATATTTACACCATCATTTAGTGTAAATCTGAACTACAGCTGATTGATTTGCAACATATAATGGTGTATAGGTCTTTCTATTCACAGTGTGATTGTTTGGCTGTTTTTGTTTTGGAACTCTAAAGCAGTGGTTCTCAACATGCGGTCCAGGAACCACGAGGGGTCCTTGAGAGGGTTCCATGGGGGTCCCCAGCAAATTGATGAATTGTTAAACTTCACCATTTCTTCATTTACAAGAAGTTAACACAATTAAAGAATGTAGAAGAATGACTGTTTTGATCATAGTTTCACTGTTATCTCTCTACCTATAATACAGATAGTCATGGAATTCTGGACAAAATCATATCTCACAATACAAATATTCTCAGATTTGGATCTAAGAGACAAAATCTCATCAAAATAGGGATCCGTGGCCCTAATGTGGACTAAATTAGGGGTCCTTCATATGAAATAGGTTGAGAATCACTGCTCTAAAGAACAGGTCCCCATTCAGTTGTTTTGGAGAAGGCTGCTACCAAGTTGTGCTCCCTGTGTGTTATATGGACTAGCAAATTTACAACACTTAAAAAAAAATAACTCCTGGAATACACTGAACATCACAGATTGATGATATCCAACAATGGAGGAGTAAAAGAGGGTGGAGCTTTCCTTTAAGGCAGTGGTTCTCAACGTGGGGTCCGGGGACCACCAGGGGTCCTTGAAGGGCTTTTAGGGGGTCCCCAGCAAATTGAGGAATTGTTAAACTTCACCATTATTTCATTTACAAGAAAAAACACAATTAGAGAATGTAGAAGAATGACTATTTTGATCATAGTTTCACTATTATCCCTCTACCTACAATACAGATAGTCATGGAATTCTGGACAAAATCATACCTAACAATAAAAATATTCTCAGATTTGGGTTCGAGAGACAAAATCTCATCAAATGGGGGTCTGTGGCCCTAATGTGGACTAAATTAGGAGTCCTTGGTCCTTTAAGGATCTCTAGCAATATTGTGTTTTCTGCTGGGTATCGGTGGTAAGAACTTGTACACTGCTGTGAATAGCAATCCCATACAAAGTCATAACTTGCACGCAATAACAGTCATAGTCATTAGGTGTGATGACTGCTCTGTATGGTCATAAGCAGCCAGGGAATATGAGACCGTTTCATGTACCCTCCTGATGTTCCCATATTCCAAGAGTGGCTTCATGAGCAGCAGCATGAAGTCAAAGTCCTTCCTCCATCAGCAGCTCTAAAACATCTACTGAACCTTTACGGGAAGCAGAGTTCTAACCTCATTCGTCCCTCATTGAATAGGTGGAGGGTGGGTGGGGAGGGATGAGGGCAGGTCACGCTGCTTTCAAGGGCCGCTAACCCTAAAAGAATTTCCCGTCGTTTGGGTTTCCAGTGGAGAGTTTTAGTGTCCCGTGATGGTCCTAATGCTGGTTTCAGGGGCTTTTAGACATCCGGTAGGTAGAGGAGAGAGGGAGGGAGGGAGGAAAAACTGCCCCACCTCCCCTCCTCTCTCCGACCACCGCCCCCCCAACCCACCCCAATCCAATTCCTGGATCGCTCTCCCATGTCCGCAACCCCCCCCACCCCACCCCACCACCACACCCCCCACCGCTCGTCAGAAAGCCATATAATATCCTTTACCATTTTCTAATGCCATCTGGCTTTCATTTCCAGGGATTCCCGGAGGTTTTCAGGTCACTAATATTAACTGTTTCACGTAAAGGCCCAGGGTTCAGCCAGAGTGCTGGGATGGATGGGAGAGGGGGGGGGGGGTAGCTCCCTCTCTGAGGAGCTACTTTAGTAGTGATGGTGTAGTATGGCCGTCCTGATGGATGAGTGCCTGGGGACTGGAGGAGGAGGCGGCTGCCAAGGCCGAGGGAAACTGGAGGTTCCTCCTCTCCCCGGCGACCCGACTGGGAGACTGATGTCGTACATTTTTTTGCAGGGAAAGTTTGCAGTTGTGTTTGTAGCTCAGAAGAACAACTGGTTCCTACCGTGGCCCTGATTGAAAATTCCATGACTTTTGCACGGCTTTCCAGAAAATGTTCTTCCCTCCTGGTTCGTCAACGTTGTTTTTCAGACCGGTTTTCACTGCAATGGGACAGGAAACCATCTAGCGTAATGAATGTGTGAAACAAGTTGGAAAATTCTGCTCTAGGCTATTTCCATTAAGTGACCAAATCCCTGATATTCCCTGACTTCCCCAGAGAATTTATCAAATTCCCTGACTTTCCCTGTCTGGAATACGCCTCTCAAACCTCCGTGATATTCCAGACATTCCATGACCAGCTTTGTGCCGCAACTATTACTCTACATTATTGTTTTGTTTGAGACTTGATAATTTCATTTCACTCTTTTCTGAAAACTTTGATTATTGGATTCATTCACTATTTTCAACTGTTAATAAACACAGACAGCTCACGTTCATTTCTGATGTTGTGTTATGAATTTCATATCCTGTGTGATTAGAAACAGTTTGCCGCCTCAATGAAAACCTTTTTCCATCAAGCATAAATTATGTATAAATGCATCATTTCAATCCAATTTTTCCAATGAGACTCATTACAACACTGCACAGACCTAACTTACATCCTACCTAGCATATTACAGTCTGGCCTCTTGCCATGTTGACCTGAGGTCAAGAGATCCTTGAACCAAGGTCTCCACCAGCATAGCTTCAAACCACATAAATCCTGTTCCTCATTTCCCATTTTCATTATTCCTTCCTTCAGCTGTGTTGTGGCTGAGGTCTGCATGATCAAAGGCTAATGTGGCTGTCTAACTAATGTGACAGCTTTCAAAAGGAGTGGGATCCAGCAGGCTAACCAGCTCCAGGTGACATCCATCAGTGGTCCACAGAAAGCATCCAAGATAGCTACCAACGAAGCAGTGTATCCAAACTAAGATATGATACAATATGAGTTACTGTCCAGAAGAATGTTCGCTTACCAAGGCCACTGTAGCAAAAAATAGTGGGCATCATAAATATTGTATAAAACGCTGTACAATATGCAACAAATTACACTCCCTCACAGAATTTTACACAGGTTTTTTGTGATTGTGACCAAAAATGCTTGATTTTGCAGTGGGTTTTCTCAAAAATTTTGATGCAATTATCGTAGTTTTAGGTGTTTTTTGCAGTACAATTTTGCAGGAATCAATAAAAATATCAGCTCAAGGAAACAAGTACGTTATCCATGATAAGCCGCTACCTATTTGGCTCTATGAAACCAAATACAAAAGCCTAATACAGCATTTTTATTACTTAAAACAATGCATCACACTCCCCTCACTTAATTGTTAGCTTAAAAAATTGTCCTCATACAGTGTGAGGATATATTTATCAGTGAAGTCCTGGATACTGGATTGGTCATAGTTATCATAATGCAAGTTTGGTGCTCCAATGACATCACCAGTTGACAGGAATTTCCAATGAGCAAATGTGGTTTCAAAATCAATAAATATAGCCTAGGAAAAAACAGCTTATCTGGAAAGGGGGATGGGGCTTAAAAGATGACCAGAGTAATGGGATGGCCATAGGATCAGAAACCCTCGCATTTCCAGCACTCACTTTATCACACATAAAGTTACAAAACCAGATAATTATACACAGGATTTGCAGTGAAGTTCACAACATATGACAGCCTAAATATTAATATTGTAGCTAGCTACATAAGCTACTTCAACCAATATAGCAACCACAGCAGCAGCAACTACTGTAACACAATGCTACATCATTGAAGTTACATACAAAACATGCCAAAACATCATCACCAAATCAAGCTATTCTAACATTATAGCTGTGTTATTGTTGGAAACTTGAATCAAGCCATCTGTATGTCTTTTGCCTGACCATGGCTGTTTGTAATTTTGATTGTACGGGAGAGTATCTATGTTCCCAGGGCCCTATGTTCCCCAGATTTATATGGCACATAGGCCTAATGGGAACATGACAAAGGGTCCTATGTTCCCAGGGTCCTATGTTCCCCAGTTCTATGTGCTCTCCCAGGGTCCTATGTTCCCAGGGTCCTATGTTTAACCCTAACCCTAACCCTAACTAACCATATTAAGCGAATACAGAGCTGGGGAACATCTTTTTCAGGTTCCCATTATGTGCTATATAGAGCTGGGGAACATAGGACCCTGGTAACATAGGACCTTGGGAACATAGGACCCTGGGAGAACACATATGTAGAACTGGGGAACATAGGACCCTGGGAACATAGGACCCTGGTAACATAGGACCCTGGTAACATAGGACCCTGGGAGAACACATATGTAGAACTGGGGAACATAGGACCCTGGTAACATAGGATCCTGGGAGAACACATATGTAGAACTGGGGAACATAGGGAGAACACATATGTAGAACTGGGGAACATAGGGAGAACACATATGTAGAACTGGGGAACATAGGACCCTGGTAACATAGGACCCTGGGAGAGCACATATGTAGAACTGGGGAACACAGGACCCTGGGAACATAGGAATAACTCCGATTGGACTGTCACTCGCTGCCTACAGCCTACTACTAAAACAGATCCATCTCCTTGCCAAATGCTTCCTCAGAATGAGCTCACGCCTTCTTCTCCTGCCCCCATTTCACTTTCCATCTCTGTAACAGTGTGAAATTTGTACTAATTCTGTATGACAAAGTGTCAGACAGCAGACGTAGATGAAATGAGACTGAACGAAAGCATATGTGATTTCTCCGATCATGTAAACCCAAAATGATTGGATGACAGTTGTACTCGGAACAAACAATATCCGTACTGGATACTGGATCAGTCGGCCCACCCCTAGTTAGAGGGTTATTTGAACCGAACCCTCCGTTTCTCTAGCTCCAACCTGGGCCACCTCCACTACGAAACCAGTATAAATGCTCTGTTGAAAGACTGCTTTAGACCAGTGATTCTCAACCTTTTTCATATCAAGGACCCCTAGTGAAGTCCACATTAGAGGCACGGACCCCCATTTCTGAGATATTTTCTCTCTGACCCAAATCTGAGAATATTTTTATTGTTAGACACGATTTTGTCCAGAATTCCTTGACTATCTGTATTGTAGGTAGAGAGATAACAGTGAAGCTATGATCAAATAGTCTGGAACCCCCTCAAGGACCCCCTGGTGGTCCCCGGACCCCACGTTGAGAACCACTGCCTTAGACGTCTTAGTCTGGCAGATCCTCCTAGTTTTGTCTATAAGAAACAGACACCAGGCTAAATCCCTTTATCCTTACTTCTTTGGTCACAGTTAAGGATTCACTTTCAGAAAAACTGGATTAGCATGGGATAATTCATCAAGCGCCAAAATGGTCATATTCTATTATATTCAGAATTAGCCTTACTTTCAAATGCGCTCCCATTGGCTGTAAGAGTGGCCAATTAACTGTGAAATGGGTCATGAGTAGGGCTACTAAAGTGAAAGCCGAACCTCTCCTTTTTGACAGGCTGGCACAGCTGATAGGACATAAAGCAATTTGTCTTTAACATGATGTGAACAGCTTTTTGATAGAGGAGGACTGGCTGGGTCCACACCTCAGGTCTGGGGTCACCGTTGGGTCAGGTTTGTGGGACAGCAAGGGAAAAGCAATGTAAAGTGTGAATGAATTTTAGACACAATGCAGGATCAGTGCAGTCAATGCAGGTTTTCCGACAAATCTTAAGACTTTTTTTCTCGCCACCTTTAAGGTCTCCTAATTCAGTGGTTCTCAACGTGGGGTCCGGGGACCACCCGGGGGGTCCTTGAGGGGGTTCCAGGGGGTCCCCAGCAAATTGATGAGTTATTAAACTTCGCCGTTATTTCATTTACAATTAGTGAACGCAATTAGAGAATGTAGAAGAATGACTGTTTTGATTATAGCTTCACTGTTATCTCCCTACCTACAATACAGATAGACATGGAATTCTGGACAAAATCATATCGAGCAATAAAAATATTCTCAGATTTGGGGCAGAGAGACAAAATCAAACGGGGGTCCGTGGCCCTAATGTGGACTAAATTAGGGGTCCTTGATATGAATAAGGTTGAGAATCACTGTCCTAATTTACCTTATGGATGTTTCGTTTCGTTTCTTCATTCACACATATCAAAATTTAAAAGAAAAAGGATATAATATATAATTTGCAAGTGAATGTGAAGGAGAATTGCCTAAAAACCCTCCAGGGGCTTGAAAAGAAGTGGCATTCTCCAGGCAGCATATTACAAAAAATAATTACAGCAATGTAAAATACACAATTTGAATGTATCTATAAATAAGTTTAGACATAGTAAAAAACGGAGACATAGTTCACTTGACAACAATGCATCTCATAACACCCATCTATTACACAAGCATAAAGAATCAGTCATAGTCATAAGACACACACACACACACACACACCAAGAATACTTTTGGACGCTTCAAAATATGGACATGTCCACGCTTGTGGCAGCAGTTTCACAATAGCAACTTTGTGTGTGTGTGTGTGTGTGTGTGTGTGTGTGTGTTTATGAGTGTGACACCTTGATACAGACATGTGCATGCCACATTCCTCATGGCTATCTGTAACAAATTTGTAAATAGCGTTGAGCATGAACAGATATGAGTTTACATGTGAAGTAAAAAGGGATTTCACTACTAAGTTGTTGAAATGTTACATATTTGTAAATTCTTTTTAAAGATGACTGATTTTACTATCAAGCAGAATGTGTGTGTGTGTGTGTGTGTGGGGGGGTTGTGTGGTCCAGTACTCCTGAACTCAATTTAGATTATTTCATGACAATTATAGTTTATTTCAGACGCATCACATCCATAATGCCGGTATTTCCACAATAAATGGTTCATGAAAGCGCAAGCATTTTCATAACTATTATTTTTATATTCAAGCAAGCCTTCTCCGTATTGTAAACGCCAATCTTCCTGCGTTGAATATGGAAATTCATAGTTTGCAAATCGTCTCTCCCCAAAAAGTTTGTCCATTTCACATCATAACCATCATCATAACGCACATAAAATGCCATTTCTGTGCAACATATACATATAGTTCTGAATTTTAAAAGCTAATGTCTGCACTATCCCTGTGAGGTTCTGTGAAAACATTTCCATATTTCATTTCTCCTCAAGCTGTAGCCTACATTTTGTTTGTCAATTCACGTCCAAATTTGACATCCGTGACGCTGGAATTCCCCTTATTCTTATACTGCAGTGTTTATCCCTGTGGCATGACCGATAATGTAGCAATTGATAAAAAAAAAATAGGGAGAACTATGACCTCCAGTTGGTGATCATCATGAGGCAGACGACCACCAAACAATAAAAATAAATCTACGTCATAAAGATCGGCTTCATCTCTTCTTTATAGGCTTCATGGAACGTTCCTGACTTTTGCCCAAACAGCAAATCTCAGTCAGACAGGTCCAGCAATCACACATAAGCAGAGAATAAATAATGGATTATAAATGTCAAACGCTCATACAGTCCGTCTCCCATTCATTGTCAATGGAGTAGCTCCAGGCTGAACATCGGTATGATTCGCAACTTTTTCTACTGATTACACTGCCCCGGGCTTTTGGAAAAACCCATCCATGCTGCGGACATATTCTGAATTCAGAAAATACGTTAATTCATAAACTGAATGGGATTCCTCTAAGTCTCTTGATTTCATGCTTATGATATGACAGCGATTAAAATGCGTCCTCCGCAGAATAAGCAGCGTCAAAAATGTGGCAAAAATGCAACCAGCATCTTCCTGCCCAGACAGGGTTCACAAAGCCACATTTAAGACTTTTCAAGACCTTTTTAATGCTGCCTGGAACTGAACTCAAGACCAATTTCAAAACCAACATAAAGAGACAAAGCTAGGAAAAAAGACTATTTCACATTGAACAGAGCTAAATGGAAGAAGTTGTAAGAAAAAGGACAGCAGTAGGGCTGCGACTAACGATTATTTTCATTGTCGATTAATCTGTCGATTATTTTCTCGATTAATCGATTAGTTGTTTGGTCTATAAAATGTCAGAAAATGGTGAAAAATGTGGATCAGTGTTTCCCAAAGCCCAAGATGACGTCCTCAAATGTCTTGTTTTGTCCACAACCCAAAGATATTCAGTTTACTGTCATAGAGGAGGAAAGAAACCAGAAAATATTCACATTTAAGAAGCTGGAATCAGAGAATTTTGACTTATTTTTCTTAAAAAATGACTCAAACCGATTAATCGATTATCAAAATAGATGGCGATTAATTTAATAGTTGACAACTAATCGATTAATCGATTAATCGTTGCATACCACTAACCCTGTTCTGTTGCTTAGTAGTGATGTTACGTTAACTCTTCTTTTCAGTGGCTCTTTGGTAGAACGAAGGGAACCGAGTCGTACTTGGTGAGAGACGTTGTGCCCAAATTTCACTGCCAGCCCTAAATCCACTTAACCTGACCCGCCAGATGGTCTCGCGTGAACGTGATCTCGCGAATCCAGCTTTCAATCCCTTGAAATATTGTTCAGAAGTTGGCTGTAGTATGGGCCTTTTCTGCACAAAGTATTATTATTTTGATGTTGTTTTACTATTTATTCTTGTTTCATGTTTTTCAGATAATTGTTTATCTGATTTGCACTAAAATCTGTTTTGCACAAAAGTTCATTATACTTTTTTATTGTGCCAATAAAAAGTTTTCTAATATGAAGTAGGGCTGGGCGATATATCAATATTATATCGATATCGTGATATCAGACTAGATATCGTCTTAGATTTTGGATATGGTAATATGGTGATATGGCATAAGTGTCTTTTCCTGGTTTTAAAGGCTGCATTACAGTAAAGTGATGTCATTGTCTGAACTTACCAGACTGTTCTAGCTGTTCTATTATTTGCCTTTACCCACTTAGTCATTATATCCACATTACTGATGATTATTTATCAAAAATCTCATTCTGTAAATATTTTGTGAAAGCACCAACAGTCATCCCTACAATATTGTCGCGATATCGATATCCAGGTATTTGGTCAAAAATATCGTGATATTTGATTTTGTCCATATCGCCCAGCCCTAATATGAAGTGCTGCATGAATTGCATTCGAGGCAAGGCAACTTTATTTACATAACACATTTCATACAGAGGGTAAATTCAAAGCAGAGGGATATGGCATCACCTTGTGTAATGTTTACAATGCAGATCATTAACATTAGCTCTGGCAATACGAGTCATTTAGTGCTGCTGAACCTAGTCCACACATGCAAAATGAAATTATATTGGTGGGATGTCTAAGTTTGAATCTGATCCAAATCTTACCCTATCATTATCCTAGTGATTATTTCGCAGATAAACCTAGTAACCCCCGCCCCCTAAAAAAAAAAAAAGAAAAAAGAACGATGAGCCGGCTCTCGGAAAGGAACGGAGCCATAAGATCCGGCTCCCTTCAAAGAGCAGTAATTCCCATCACTATCGCTTAGTAAAGCAAACAGAATGTATATGGTACTACTAACCCCGTCCTGTTGGTATACTGACAACAACGCTGAACTTGCCTGAAATAGAAACAGAGTCGAACGCGTCACCGCATACAAATGAGTGTATAATTCACCGCAAGATTACAGATGTAACCGTAACCTAGGGAAACCAGAAATAGCGGTGACACAAACAAGAGAGAGAACAACAACAACAACAACAACAACGGCCGGGGTGAAAGAGCAAACGGCAGCACCGAGGGAATTGGGAGGGATTTAGAAGGAGGTTTTGAACATCATAAAAAAAAAAAGAAACGGAGCCACTTTCCCCGCAAGGTAACGCGAGCGATTGTGATATTTTAGGCCGATAGCAGCAGACGGTCACACAGTGTGGGCCGCTGTGGAAAAACTAAGTCAGTGTGGGGGGGGGGGGGGGGGCTTCATTTTCTCCACAAACATGTCCGGATGAAATCCCTTTCTGCGACAAGTATATTGTGGCCTTTAATATAAGTATTTAATACATGCAGCACAAAGAAACCAATAATTAACCCTGAAAAAAATCATTTAAAACAATTAAGGCCTGAAACAACCAATAATGTAATAGGTAACACTTTACAATAAGGGTCACTAAGTTATGGGTTAGTTAATGCTTAATAAGCATTAACTAACCCTTAATTAACAGTGTCTAATGTGTCTGGTAATCATTTACCAATGGTGTTCATGTTAACTAAGGTATTAATTTATACATTATTTAACAGTCATCTTTATAAACTATTAAATAATGTATAAATTCATACCTTAGTTAACATGAACACCATTAGTAAATTACACATTAGTTAACTGTTAATTAAGGGTTAGTTAATGCTTATTAACTAGGGCTGCAACTAACGATTATTTTCATTATCGATTAATCTGTCGATTATGTTCTCGATTAATCCATTAGTTGTTTGGTCTATAAAATGTCAGAAAATGGTGAAAAATGTGGATCAGTGTTTCCCAAAGCCCAAGATGACGTCCTCAAATGTCTTGTTTTGTCCACAACCCAAAGATATTCAGTTTACTGTCATAGAGGAGGAAAGAAACCAGAAAATATTCACATTTAAGAAGCTGGAATCAGAGAATTTTGACTTCAAATCACTCAAACCGATTAATCGATTATCAAAATAGTTGGTGATTAATTTTATAGTTAATAGTTGCAGCTCTATTATTAACCCTTATTAAGCATTCACTAACCCTATCTAACCCCCATATCACATCCATACAGGGTTAGTAGTATA